>NC_053414.1:25479529-25647029 GCF_016859285.1 Xiphias gladius | reverse complement strand
CAATGAGGTAAAATTACGCTGGACTACACGCGTGCCTCGTTTGCTGTGAATCCCTTGTGTGTGTGTGTGAAGGCAGTTTGATTCCAGTGTGGAAATGTTGGACACCACCACTAATTCAGGAAACTATTATATAGAGTGGTAAGTACAGAATATAAATACAATAAATGGCTATTACGGAAAAAAACACAAGCCTCAAAAATTAGTCTGTAAATTGCCAAAGTCTTTTACAAAGTCTCCATGTAAAGTGAGTCGGTCTGATTTTTTTTTTTTTTTTTAAATTTATTTATTTTTTCCTAGTATTACACAGTAACAAACAAGCATAAGCACGAGTGACAAACATGTCGTTCGTGTTATCGAGGGGATCAAGATAAAAAATAAGAAAAATATGAAGCAGGTCTGAAGGGGGGGGAACGGCTGCTAAAAAGTTAGTTCAGGTGTGTTTTCTAAGATTGCATAAGTGTGGGTATGAATCTGTTACAGGCTGAATAGATCCTGTAAAAGTGAGCAACCAAATGTTGGAAGAAAGTGAAAAATAAGGTAAAATAACACATTTCTTAGGGAAACCATAAATGAGATAGTCAAAAGGACAGCTCAGTGGTTACTAGGACTGCATACTCAAAGAGATGATCTGAAGTCTGGCAGTATTCGCTGGACCAAAACCACATTTATGTATTAGCACCACATTTAGCTTTCTTTGCTGCCGTGCATGCAGGCAGGCCAGCCAGGCCTCCTGAGAATTTTTGCACAACCTTCTTCACTTTCCAGTATAGTGTTGACTTTAAATGGTTAACAGTGTCATATCACTGTTTGTGGGTTGCATTTTCCATTTACTTTCAAAGAGTCTGTTCAGGTTCACTTGCAGAGTTATACCGGTTTTAGTATAACTGATATCTCCAAAGTGACTTTTTAGAATTTTTTTTTTATGTGCAGGTATTTTTCTTTCAACTCCATCACCAAGTGGCTACTGACATTTGTCACTGATCCCTGTTGCATGTCACAGTTTATGTCTTTTCTAGTTTGGACACATTCCACAAGCCACAATAGTTTCTTTAATTTGTACACATCATGGCACGTGACTAATTCCCCATAAAATAGATTAGGTATTTGGTCACTGGTAAATGGGACTGACACACACACACACACACACACACACACACACACACACACACACACACACACACACACACACACACACTGTCGGAGCTCAAGAGTGACCAGAATTCCAAGATTTTTCCCATACCTCTCTGGAGATTTTCCAGATGGGTCAAACCAGCACCAAACACATGAAGGTAGGTTTATCTATTGCAAGCAGGGCACTGATGGAGTGAAATCTGAATAAGTTCACTTTTCTTAATGAATGTCTTGGTATATTTTATTAGGTTATAAAAGAATTCAGAGACGATGAGACGGACCATCATGATACAGGATTGGAGCATGATGCTGAAAAGGTAAATATAGTTTATAATCTTGGTCTGAATCTCGGTTGGTTAATAGTGTTTGCGTTGCTTTGCTTGATGTTGCAGATGTCATTCATTCATTATGGGTTTGTTTTACTGAGTTCCGTCATGTATCAAGGAAATGAAGAAAATGAACTTTCACTGTACAGTCCACAAAAACACATTGATTTCACATAAAAGCTGATCAAAACACACCTTATGGTATCAAACTATGCTAAAATAAGTACTAATACGTAAAAATCAATATTCATTCATAAAAGTACTTTTCTGTCTGTGCGGTTTTTACTGAATTTCATGTAAACCACTGTGATCTCAGTATGTTTTGTTTGTTTTTTATTTCAGCTACCTGGATACTGGCTACTAAAAAATGCAATACAGCTAGGCTGCAAAGCTGCAATATATGTCTCTCAGCGTGTCTAACTTTGTGCTAAAGAAAGTTACATTTTTCAAATGTTTGCTTTGATATATTGACTCGGCTTTTGTAAATGGATTTATTTGAATATTTGTTGTTGTACCTTTGCTGGAAATAAAAGTGTTCAAACATTCACAGTTATCTACATGAAGCAAAATGTATTGCTTTGTACAATATATTATTCGTGGACTGTTAAAGTAGGTGGAGGTTACCCTTCTTGAATTAAATGGCAGATCTCTGCTGTTTTGTGAGTGTTAATGTTTCATTTTTATTATTTTTTTGCAGTTCTGTTTTTCAGTGGCTGTCTGCCTGATAAGTGATGTTGGTGGAACAGCTGCTGTTTGAATTAAGAGGGTGTGATTTTACAGACTATATAATCTAGTGATTTTACATAACATCTTTTTAATACCTTTTATTCTGCCTTAAGATATCTCAGTAGTCCTCTGCCTGCACATGTAGGAATGGACAATGATTACCTCCACTTGAAGCTGTTATGCTTGCTTTAGACTAAAAGATAAATACCTAAAATAGACATTATAAGGACATATTGATACTAGCATAGTCATGCCATCATACCCTTCAACAAACTCTCCTGTTTCACATGTAATAGTTCATATATCAAGCTGAGCAATGACTTGTCATTCGGGCCTAACTGCTAAGCGCCCTCACACAGCTGTTCTGGGTACATTAGGTCACTGAGAAAGAAGGACTGACAAGAGGCTTGGCAAGGGGCCCCTAATCTATTAGGCCTTTCAGCAGGTTGAGCAAAGTGTTCATTCTCTCCTAGTCAATATCAGTTTGTCCTCAGTGTACATTGAGTTCTGACCCAAGGCCCTTTTACCCGTGCTTTAGCCTTTTCAAGCACTGGGGACATGATGATGCAGTTATTTATGGGCAGTGGCAGGAGCTGATAGGACTTCAATGAAATCCATTGATGGGATTTTGCATCTTGGCTTTAGCAGGCAGTAATGGCATTTACTAAATGGAAAGCCTGATACTATATAAGTAGTATATCAATACAGATAGGTGGAAATATCTTTGAGGATGTTTGAAATACCTTTCAAAATGTGGTAAGTTGTGAAATGACCTAGGTTTTCTGAATGATTTTCCAAAAACACTATCATGCCTTTTGGATTTGTGAGGTGTTTCCCCACTCATTTATTCAGGTCATTCTTTAAATTGTCACCCATCTATATGTCAGTGTCTGCACTAGAAGTGTCCCACAGAGGTGAGTTGTTACCCAGGTTCACAGGCTCTGATCTATTTTGCCTAGCATGAAGTCAGAGGTGTTATTTTAGCTGGGGTGGGTTTGCATATCAGACCTGACCTAAAGGGTTAATGTGGCGTATGGCCTCCATTCCTTAAAAATAGGTTCTTCTTTAATGTCCATCAGCCCAAGTAAAAGCTGAAGTAAAAGAACCCCCTCCCCGCCTTGTTTGTTATCATGGTGGACATTATGAGCTGGATATTTAGTGTGTCCTGTTATGGGGAAATAACCCGAACCCCGAAATATAATGCGAGTCTAGTTCAGTGATCACAGGATATTCTTGGAATTTCTGCATACATTAAAATGGTGGTCACCTAATCAAAACTAGAATGGCATGAATGCATACCTCTGCTACGGCCAAATATTGATGAATATGTTGGACAAATGCCAGATCTCGCAATGTTAAGGAAAGTGATAAAAAAAAAACATTCCTGGATCCTCCCCTTAACTGGATTCGCCAAAATTTAATGGGTTCTTCTCTGGTCCATGGCCCATTCTGCCACCAAGTTTGGTGCAAATCGGTTGAGTACTTTTTTGCGTAATCCTGCGAACAAATAAACAAAAAAACAAACAAACCAACAAACAGACACGGGTGAAAACAAAACGTCCTTGGCGAAAGTAATTAGTCAATTCCAGTCGATGAGGGTTGCCTCAGGGTAGTGGCTGCCCGACTCTTTATCTACCATTTCTTAAACCCCTTTTATTAAGGCGACAGCCGTGGCCGGAGGCATAATGTTTTCGGGTTGTCTGTCCATCTGTCTGTCCCATTCTCATGAATGTGATTCCTCACGAACACCTTGAGGGAATTTCTTCAGATTTGGCACAAACGTTCACTTGGACTTAAGGATGAATTGATTAGAATTTGGTGGCACAAAGGTCAAAGGTCAAGGTTCACTGTAACTTCACAAAACATGTTTTTGGCCATAACTCAAGAATTCTTATACTAATTATGATAAAATACATTTAATACTTTTATTAAATTTAAAGTCTATACTACATATATGAGTCTGGACAGACATGGATGTAAACAGCAATTTGGTTGGCGGAGGCATATAGCTGCGAGGCAGTAATTCTAGTATTTGTACTAAGAAATTCTCAGTTATATTGACAAGATATTAATTGATTAGTTTTGCTGATCACAATGAGTCCCTATTATGATACCTGTGTCCTACAAAAATTGTTTCTACTTTTTCAAAATTAGAAAAAAGCATTCTGACTATCTTACATGTACTAAATAAACAAGAATAGTATAATTTGTTTCGGTGTTGACAAGGACGAAAAGGCATGAAAATCACTTCAATGGTCTTAGGTGGACACCCACTTTACATAAGCAACACGAGACAGTGGGCAGCTTTGCAAATGAAAGGTAGATCATCATTCATTATTTCAGCCCCAGATTAATAGTGCTGAAAGTTTTATAGAAAGGTGCAACTGTTCGAATAAAGCAACAGATGTACAGCGCCATCTGTAGCACCATCTTGGGTGATGAACTTACCAGTAAATAAAAACAGGAGTGATGACTCAGTCATAATGCCAGTGGAAATAACCGTAAACTATCAGCGCTACATCTAAATTAGCTGCCATGTATAACTAAAGTTATGATACACTTTTTATATGTTACATAATACTTATGTATGTAGTAGATTTTCAGCACATCAGACAGCTCGTCCGTCTTTGGCCATCAGGAGTTCATGTGAATTGTGTAGGTTCTTTTCTCAGAATCACATCCAAAGGAATCTGCTGAAACACTGACTGAGAAAATGGCAACAAGAATTTGAAGAGGGCAATAAAACTTAACTAAACTGGGACTGTCTTGCTACCCGTGAATAATTGCAGTTGTAAATTTTGAGCAGTACGAATAATACAAATCCCTATGTCATAAAAGCTTTCGGATACAGATTGTATTGCTTCTTGGCTTGGATGTATCCAGACTGTCATTCATCAGGCCTTTCTGGGCTTTATAGTAACTAATAGGTAGCATAAGGTCCATCTGTAGCATTGAAAAGCCTCGGGCTATTGAGTAGATATTGTTTCAAGTTAGAATCAGCAGCTCGGAGTATGGTAGCATTCATTTGATGACTGACAACATTCAAAATGGTTTCTTTCAGATTTTGTAAATGTACTAATAAACAAGGATTTAATCTCACATCAGTCCCTCTAAAATGATGGATTATACAGAATAATCCTTTAAAAAACATCTCCTGTCCTCTGATGATAGATAAGCATGCTTTTTGGGAAGCCAGTTGTGAGCTGTAAGACAAACCGTCATCTCTAGTAAAGTTTTTGACATATGCACAACCATTTCAAAAAAGTTATCCTTCCAGGTGAAATGCACAGTGTGGATGAAAGAAACAGCACTCTTAGAAAATGGCTGAAGGCCCAGTGACAAAAGTACAGTATTGTTTGTTTTTTTCTTGAGGACACGATGTACCGATCTTTATGCATTTTAAGGTAAGTGCTTGTATTACACTTTAAATTTATTCCAGTCTTGTGCCTAATGTGCACTGTCCCATTTAACATTTACCTAGGCAAACTAAACAGCTTTCTGAATGTAAGACCATAATGAACATAATAATCAATTTAATTTTGTTTCCGAATTGAAAATCCACTGAACAGTAAGTATGTACACTAGAAAGCACATTGATTGACATGCTGCATCTTGTTTGTTTAATCAGCACAAAAACAAAAGTATGAAGGGTGCCCTGGTAGCCTAATGGCTAAGACACATGCTACATAACTGCAACGTCCACGGTTGCACTCATGACCTTTGCTGTATGTCATACCCCTCTCTCTCCCCATGTTTCCTGTTTATGTCTACACTGACGGTCTAAAAAAATGCAAAGTTACTGCACCAAGCCAAGAAATTGTCTGGCACCTAACCCCCTGCAAAAACCACAACGTGTTGTTTTTACACTTCGGTTTTTGCACAGATTTAACTAATGAGACCCATGTTAGTCAGTTTGATTAGAGGTGCTAGCTGTTCAGCCCGTTCCCATTCTTTATGCAAAGCTATGCTAACCAGCAGCTGTCGCTTCATAGTCGCCCGACAGACATGAGAGTGGTATCAATCTTCTCATCTAACACTCAGCACGAAAGCAAAAAGCTTATTTTCCAAAATGTCAAACTATTGCTTAAAGCCACTGGCCTAAATCTGCTTGCATTTCACAATCCCCGGTCTCCCTTAATACAAAGAACAATTATCTTTACTAATAAAGATAATTGACACATTCACTTTCTCTATCTGTTCTGCCAGGAATATCATTACTTTAGGCCCATTATGCCTAAAACAACTTTGTATCCTGGCATGATATGGTTAAGTATGGATTCAGCTCAGCCCAGTTGACTGCTAACACAGATGCTAACTGTCATGTCACCATAAATTTCATGTATGAATCATGCATACTTATTAGAGTATGCATTGCTTTGACCCTTTAACAAGGGGTTCCCAGAAGTGAGGGGCCATTAGGTGAACTGACTCGGTTAAGCTTTTCATATACTTGTGGTTATCCAGGTCAACTATTCACAAACAGCGGTATGGTCTGAACACACTCAGACAGGCAACTCTATAAATAGTAAACTGTAAACATTTTTACTGTTATGTGGTATGTCTATACATATACATGTTCATATACATACATATGTGATGTCACTGTATGCTTTAGATTGCTGTGCTTCACAGAGTGGCTAAATTAAGTAAATCTCAAATTGACGTTGGTCTTAAATTCAGGGATTTTTGTCCTGTCATTTAGCTAAATGTAAGTGAATATAAGTTAAATTGCTGTGCTGAAAGTTACGTACTATGCATATGTGCATGTCCATGTTCATCTGACTACTTAAACCCATGATAAATCCTTAGGGTGACTGAGGGGTTTGTGGCCTGAAAGAGTTGTGACCATGTGTCCACATGTCTTCAGTGTGAAGTGACAACACATGATGCAAAGCACTGACATCACCTCAGCTGGAATCTTTGATTTATGGCCTGTCACACAGTGCCATCTACCAACCGCTTTGGTGAAAGAAAAAAACACCAAGGTCAGTCTTCGAGGAAGGTTCATCAGTATGAAATTTCGAAAATTGTTTTTCATCATGGCAAACTGTGTGTCGCACCATTTTCATTCATGTCACCAAACGTCTATTTTAACAAACTGGCATGCAGAAAACAACCACAACCATAACACTGGTAATGGAGGATCATGATTTAGTCATTTAACAGGTGCATGTACAATCTGTTTCTTGTTAGCAGTGTTAGTATGTAAAATATAGAGATATAACACACAGACATTGATACAAAACCAAAGGACTTTTAAGTGAGCTTACTTACTTCTACGTAAATGTAGATGTATTTTTGCATGTGCATATAACTGTGTTTTTGTTGTAAAATGAGATCTATGTAACAAAACCATCAAGACCTTAAATTGACACAATAGACGAAATGACATGCAGACAAATTTTCTGCCTGATCATTTTGTCAGTCCACCACTTTGGTCCCAACTCAAATATCTCAACTACTCTTTGAAGGTTTTTCAAAAACTTTTAGACAGATATTCATGGTCCCCAGAGGATGAATGTTAGTGACTTTGGTGCTCTCTTTTCATTTAGCACCGCCATCAGGTTAAAGTTTTAATTTGTCCAGTACTTTGTTTTATGACCAAATACCTTCTAACATGCTAAACTAAAATGGTGAACATGGTAAACATTATACATCAGCATGCTAGCTTGCTGATGTATAATGTTTACATGATGTATAATGATGAATAATGTTTAGCATTTAGCCCAAAGCACCACTGTGCCTACGTATAGCCTTGCAGAGCTGCTAACATGGCTAACATGGCTTTTCTTTTTACAATGATCTGATCTATTTTTAATTGAACCATGATATTAAATGAACAACTAGACATCAAGGTGACATTTGTGTGTATCTCCTCCTATCAGATGGGGCTTGCGCAGCTGTGTCCACTCGGTGCTGTGCGATACTTGAATTGTCGATCAGGCGGGAGTGCTTATGTGAAGGACTTATTGTCTTAGTGCCGACGCTGAGCATTATGTGACCCCTCCACTGGTATCCATCACTGTACTGACAGGCCTGGTGGTTCATCCAGCATGACTCCAAGGCCACTCTATCATGAGCCCAAAAGACACTTCAAGCTATTCACTCAAGAACAGTATATCTCCCCTCTCTTCAGAACGGGTGGCCCACTTAGGCAAGAGGACAGTTTCAAGTCCTATAGAACCCATGTGAAGTGAGTTATTTGGGTAGTTGGTAATTATTAGACAAACTTCCATGTCACTGACAACAAAGAGCACACACAATGAGGTGCACAGCTGCAACAAAATTTAAATGTGTTGAAGTCCATCAGAAAAATAAAATACATAAATATTTTTGCCCAACTCTTCTCTTACATCCTCTGTTTATTCCCAAGTAGTACCTTCCGTCAGATAGAGAAAGCCACATTTCTGTGGCCAATAAAAAACAAAACAAAAAAATTTTTTTTTGCCGAAATTGTCTTGGGAAAAACATGAGTATATGCAAGTTATATGACCTGATATGTAGTTCATTTGTACAAATTTGTGCGTGCTAACTTTTGTGATGTGATGCTTTTAGTTCTCTAATTTCACAATTTGTCCTCTTTACATGTTTGGCTCTTTAGGATCGTGATTGTGACATTCATATTCGAATCTGAACATATTCTACTACCATGAAGATGCGTCTGGCACCCCAATAAAGTGGACAGAACTCATAGCTGGTTGTGAGGGGTTCAGCAGAATGAGCTGCAGCTCCTCGCAGCACGCAAAACATACTCACTTGTCACCTATCCTTTTCTATGCCTGTTACATCACCTCCGCACCCCTCCTGAATCCACCACCTTGTATCCCTGCTATCGACCCCTCCTCCATCTATCACACTGATGCATTGGCAGTTTGCAGAAGGTTGCCACGCAAGGCCTCTTAACACCTGGTTGTAGGGATAGTTTTGCCCACCCCACCTGCTTGCCTCCAGCAGTCGCCCAGCAGTTTACACCGATCCTGCTAAGACCCTGTCTGTCATCCTCACTGATTGAATGGAGCGCTCTGGCAGTGTTACTCTGGCCAGTTCTCTTATCTCTCATCTGAGGCTCGTTTTCATGTCGCTTGTAGAAATGCCACTCTTATCTCCTATTAATCACGGGCCTCTTTCCACAGCTATGCCCTCCACTGCTGGTGACAACATAGATTCAGAGTGATGCTGTTGCATATTGTCAAATTACACGCAACACGGCAAGAGGAGCTGCTTGTGGGTGGATCACAACCTTATTTGATGGTGTTGTTGTGTCATTCTTGATACAACATAGGTGTTTTAATTTTATTAAAACAGGAGTTTGTGGATTTGACCACTGTGGTTTCAATCTGTTGTTCATGTGGTTGGATTTTGGAGCTCTTACTTGTGGGTCACAACCTTTCTGCACTGTGGTGTAGACATAAGAATCCAGCATATGACGGCTGTCTCTGGCCCGTTGTTCTTTGAAGCTATCAGCCGACAAATATTCTAGCTCGCGGCTAGGGCCTTCAGATATTGAGGCTGGTGATGACACACATGCTCAGCAGACAAAGTGCCCGGACCACCCGGGCTTTAGGTGTCCTGACCTTGGAGGTTGGCTGTGAAAAATAACAACACAAGGGGAGAAAGAATGCCTCCTATGCTGTACAAGGGGTCAAGCTGTTGCCCCTGTCAGGGTGAAGTTCAACATGCCTCCTGAGTCTCATATGGGTGCAAAATGTTTGTTTTCAAAGGTAAAGAGATAAATGTAATAGACTCCAGAAGTGTGTCAGGTCTCACTTTTTGTGTGTGGTGTGTGAGTGTGTCTGTAGATGCTGATAGGCACAATGTTTCACCCTTTACAGGCTCTGGGAGTTGAATCACTGGAGGTGTAGAACACAAATTCACTTTAATCCATTGATCTGAAGCCTGCTTTGAAAAACGTATCATTCTGTCCAATCCCATATCAAAGAAAAACAAAATAGCAGCAATGCCGTCTCTTTGTTCGTGACATTCTGTTGAAACAGTGATAGATTTACAGCAACTTCTTTCGTTTTTCAGCTATTTGAGGTATCTGTTAAACAGATTGTTGCATTGATTTCTGGGAAGACAGATGGTGGTGTGCATGCTTCAAGAAAACTGAAGGAATGAAAAATTGTTCAGCTCAGTGGATCAAATTCAGTATAGTGATGTCCTTGGGGTACATTTTTATTGCGCGTAGGTGCATACAATCTCACAGACATATTTTTGAATAGCTTTGTTTTCTTTCTGGCCATAGTTGAAAGTAGCTAAAATAGCATGAAATGCTTGAAAATGGGACAAAAATACCATTTTTTCTTGCCAAAGTAATAAGCAAAACCTTGATAAATCTGTCTGCCTTGTTTGTAAGTCTTTAAAGGGTTAGGTGATTATTGCAGACAACATATTTTATGTTTTTTGCCAAAAGAGATTAACATGCCCAGAATAAAGACAGCTATTTTGCGAACCATTTTACAGTCCACCTTTGACCTAATCATAATGTTTTTACATGTGCCTTTAAAATTGAAATTGTTGTACAGCCCTTCATGTGTTTCATATTTCCAGTTTGAATGTGTGAATCTCCTGTTGTCAACATGTCCAGTCTCCTGAAAGGGCTGTGAATTGAAGCTATATTGCCTTTATTATAATGTATTTATTCTTGTCTTCTGGGCTTAACTAATTCTCAGACCTCCTGCCACCCTGCAGTCCTTTCAGTCCCAGCAGCCCCATAAAGCCCCGTGCAGGCTCTGGCCTTCCATATGATCATTATTTGCTTTGATTGACACGTTGGGGTGGTGTGCATTTCATTGATGAGAATTTTAGAGCCCTGGGGCTCGTGATCCTTCAGCGATCGGTGGTACGTCACCCTACAGCCATCCCTGATCTGTGACTGTCCCAGGGACAGTCACAGATCAGTTTCAAATACTCTGTCTCTTCCTGTACCAAAGGCAAAATAACCTAACCTGCTATCCAGGAGTCTGCAGAGGACGACCTGGAAGGGGAAGCAGCTGTAGGTAAAGGCACCTTATCACCGCACTGCACGAAACCTTTCAGTCTGAAGGATAGATTTCCTTTAACCTGAGTATTTTGTAATCCATCTGAACTATTGCGTTATTATCATATTGCAACTCACCGTTTGGAATATTAAACTTTTTATCTCTAGTGATGAACCTAAGACTAGAAGTATAAACGGGATCAAAGAACCTAAGAGTGGAGGTAGCAGCATATCTGTCACATCCTCATAATCCAGAACTGCTTCAACAATCTTCCTTTAACGGTGACCTATATCTCTGGATAACAGGAACAGCATAAATTTTGTTTAGTTTGCATTATGTACCAGTTAAAGGTTCATTAAAGTCTCATGTAATGCATTACAGGACAACTGCAGTTTCTCAGTGGCATGTTAAAAAGATCCACATAACAAAATGTATTCAAAATTTATGGATGGATATTTCAAATCTCTGACCTAGTAAAACTGTATAGTCTGCTGTCATATTTTGTCACGATGTGTAAGAGAAATTGATATTTGAATGTTGTAGCCTCACAGCATACTACTTTAAAGAGATTATGTTAAGTAACAGTAGAGGGCCTATATCAATCAGATAACCAGAAGTAACTAAAACATTTTAGTTATTACTTCAAATTTCTTTAAATAAACATTAATTTGTAGAGACAGTTTTGTTCTAATTCCAGTGATTACAGACATGACAAAAAATGCACAGATTTCAACCCACACTTTGAATTTTCTAAAATAAAGCAACAAAAATTAAATCTTTGATGTGTTGGTATGGTATTTATTGACTTGCTCATTTTGACTTCTTCTCCCATAGTGGAATAGTGATGATTTTATAAGATCAAAGAATACAAACAGCAATATACTTCAGTCAAATCACTGGAAATAACTTCCTGTTTTTTATTTGGCTTAGCAAAAAGAAACAAAACCAAACATCTGTACTTGTCAAGTAATGGTCGTTCTCCAGTATATTAACACAGTACATTACTGCTGTTATGGAGGAGCTGTTGGCAAATTTCTGTTAATGTTGCTTGTTGTATGGAGACTTGTTTTAAAAAGTTTGGGAACATGCATAATGTGCTTGGTGCCACATGATGGTGGTGATGGTGTCCACCATCTGTGCCTTGAGAGTGTCCGCTAAATCGTTGACCATGCGGGAACCTTACGGTACTATTCATTCCCGTGTTGGAAAGTGTTTCGGGATAGTGCTCCGATGACCTCTGGGTCACATACCACGCAAAGGGGCTATGCAGTTATGCCGACCACGTAGATGTTTAAATCAAAATACTGGCAATCAGAGGGGGATGGTGGGAGGGAGAAGAATAGAGGGGATGGGGGGAAGGGAAGCTCGTTCTTGAGCCATGGTCAGATGGGAAAGTGCTGGGTGGTGGGTGTGTACAACGACTTGAAATATGTTGAAGAGATGTGTGTGTTATCTTTTCTCCTCGCCACTGGCCTTCCAGTACCTCCCCTTGCGGTGTGTCGTAAGCAGTTTATCTCAGGGCCTGGCAGGAGCTGCAAGAGAAAATGGGAGGAAATCTGATCCATATGGTGGCACTATAAAGCTCACCGCTGATTTGTGGGCTTCACCAAAACCTGGTCAAGGCTTCATCACTACTCATGACTGGCATCCTCCTCTCACACCTGGTCACTGCACTCTGAACTATTCACTCCTTCCTTAGCAGCACCAGTTATCTGCCTGACCCCAGGGGTGCCTCAGCCTATATCTTCAAAGCTGATTCTTCGCACAGAGGTAAGTTCATTTCTAGATCAAAAAGTGATGGATTTAATTTAGACAACAAATTATGGGTAATCAAATTTAAAAAGTAAGAAGATCTTGTCCTAGTAACAGTTATTTTTCATGTTTTGCATGTGCACACGAAGCGGGATTATGAGTAAGTAATGGTGAATGTATGTATTAATGTTTTTTTTTTTTCATGTTGCCAGAGATATGAAGATACTGGGCCAGGTTGCTTTCTTGTTTTTGCTTGGGGGAATCTGGTGTCAGAATAACCGTAATGCTAAATCTAGTGGAAAGTCCAACAAGAAGTCTGGTGGGAACCAAGGAGGTGATGTTGGCCAGTCAGCCCCTGTGGTTAATCTAACTCCTGGAAGCACTGGAGGCACTGGAGGCACTGGAAGCACCAAAGGCACTGGAGGCACAGCTGAAGCAGGACGGGAGGGTGCTGCGGGAGCTCGAACAGCTGGACAACAGACAGATGATATGAGACTGCACTTCCTCAAGAACACCCAAGTTACATGTAACGATGGAACAGCAGCTGGGTGAGACGTTCTGGATCTCGTATTTTCTCTGACTAGTTAACTCTTGGCAGGAAATTAATTGTTCAAATTTTAGCCATTTGCAATCTGTTTGCTGATTAATACAGTGATTTCAGAAGCTACATAGAGCATCAGTGTGTCCATACATAGCTGCTTTATCTTTACCACCCCCTCATTCCTGTTTATTTGTGGTTCTACAGGTTTTACCTAAAGGAGTTCAGAGGAAGCCGCCGATGGCTGTTATTTCTGGAAGGTGAGTATTTAAAAACCCAGCCATTTAATTTCGGTCCCCAAAGGTCAGCTTGTCTTGGTGCAACGCCCCCATTGGAATTTTGATGGGATGTCATCTTGTTCCGTCATCTTCTGTTCTCCTCTTTTTTTGGTTGTTGCCTGTCACTTTGATAGACTTAGGATGGGGGAAATTTGTGTGGATTATGCTCCTGCTTGACTTTCAGTGTGAATTCTTAGAGAATAGAAGACGTGTGCCTTAGATTTCCCAAACACAAAACATTTAAAGGATTTATGAGTGTACTACTCTGAGCAGTAGAGCCTAATATATTGGTTTTTGCAAAATTTTACCAAGTCAGATTCAACTCCCTCATATATATCATACTGTTGTTGTATTTGTAGGTGAAACCACTTTGCAAAACCTGAAAGTCGATCAACAAATCAGGTGCTGACATTTTGTAAATTAGAGGAATCATTTGTCTTTTTTGTACAACTCTTGGTGTATTTATAGTCTTATAGCAGACCAGGCTCCAGGTGCATTGCTTTCCCTCTCCATTCCTCACAGGCCTCTGTGATGGGCTAACGAGGGTCTCCCTTCTTGTGTCGGATGTGACTGTCTAATATTAGTCTCCATTGCTTTTAGGTGGCTGGTGCTGCTACAGCAAAGAGACCTGTGATTACAGGTACCAAAATATCCCCCGACTAATGAGCTCGTCGGGGTGGCCCCAAACAAAAAGAGGTAGGTCAACCATGTTTTAAAAAGCATGTCATACATGTTCCCATGGTGTTTCTTTCTCTACGTAATTTTTAGTGAGACAAAAGGACATCGCTCTGATCTCTAATTGCTGGATTTACAGGAACTGGAATACTGTCTTCTCAAGCGGAGGAAAACCCACACTGGCATAATGCAAACATTGTGTAAGTACCTGTATATCCTCACTGTGTGTCTTATTATTGTGGTTACAGAAAGTGTCACATGCAGATGGCTGTCAATTGTAAAATTTTCATAGTTCTGTAGACATTAAAATGTAATCTTATGGCTGACATAATAAAACAGCAGGGAATTTCCTTTTATTTGTGCTTCTAGCTGGTCTGGTGTGGTCACTAGCTTATAGTGGCTCATACATTGTGTCCCAATTTCTGATATGTGACAGAAGAGGCCACCTGTAGCCTCACCTGACTTTTATGGAGGAGAGAAAGAATTGTTTTGATGGCCGCAAGCTTTAGTCTAACAAATGTGATTGTCTCCTTTTCTGCAGATTCATCCCGTACTGTTCCAGTGATGTATGGAGTGGTACCGGACCCGCCCCAACCCCTCCTCCTAGGCCACGGCAAGGCAGAGAGAAAGAAAGAGAGAGAGATGCAAATGCAAGTGAGTTTCTTCAGATCCTTCAAGATCTTTTCAGTCAGATCTCTCATAACAATGATGGATCTGTGCATCCCTTGGTAATAAGAATACACAATTAATCTACCCTTTCATTTGTGGTGCTCGCAATCGTTTGCTGTCTGTATTTGTTATCAGCTGAGTACAACTTCATGGGATCCCTGATCATCCGCGAGGTCATCAAAGACCTCATCCCCAAAGGAATCAAGCAGGCCAAGGTTGTAATGCTGTCTGGCACAAGGTGAGTTTGTTTTATCACGCGTGCTCTGTTGCTGACCACAGCTTTTGGACGAGAGCCTGCATCCTCTGTCCAATCTGAACCATCTCCATGCCTAACATTAAACAAGAGAAGCCCTATTTCGGGTGCATCCTCTTTTCAACAATAAAGATGTTTAAAGTCAATGACATACTGTCTATTAAAGGGCCTTGCCCTGTAACGGTGAAAATTCCTCCCAGGTTAGCAACATGGTTGTTAGGACACCCCCAAGCCCTAAAACAGGATCCACTGTCTGAATGCAAAGCTGCTAAATTTTCATTTCCTGCTGTTAGATGGCATGCACTGTCAATTTGACGCCCCAAACAGAAACATCTCTCTCAAAGCCAAACTATTTATTGATGTTTTTGGCTCCCCTGCAGTGCTGGCGGGACAGGTGTTTTGCTGAACATTGAGAGGGTGGCCAGTCAGCTGGAGCAGCTAAGTGCAGAGGCTCAGGTCCGAGGCCTTGTGGACTCTGGCTGGTTTATAGAGAGTAAGCAGCAGAGGTCACCTAATTGTCCTGAGACTGTTTCCTGCTCACCTGAAGATGCAATCAAGATAGGACTCAGGTAAAATCGTGCATTCCTCTGGAATCCAGTGAAGATTTCCTGTTAAGAGTCACTTCATAAGCCAGATGTAGAATTTGAGATAAGATTTTTTACTATAAAGTGCCGTTCCATTGGGTTTTACAGCGTTTTTTATTTTTTCTTTAAGTGGCTGAGCAGTGTGCGTTAAAAGTTTGTGTTTTTTCTCAGGCTGTGGAATGGGGTTGTGCCTGACAGATGTCGACAGCTCTATAGGAGAGGAGAGGAGTGGCAGTGCTTCTTCGGACACAAACTCTACTCTACCTTGACCTGTGAGTGCCGGTTGATACCTAAGATTATCATGGTGCTAGATTAGCATGCTATATATATAGACTTAAGCTGTTTAGAAGTAATGTGCACAGAAGTATGAGAGTTGTGAGTTTAATTTACTTAGAAGCTGAAAAGTGAAAAGACTCTGCAAATATGCCAATGTCAACTGTTGGTGAAACCCCACAGAAAAACTGTAAAAAGTGTAGTTGGCAAAAGCCTTTTTTTCTGATATTATGTAGCTCTAACAACTGTGATATCACTGCATAAAAGCTTGAAGACCCCATGTGTGAGATTTGACATTTTCTAATACTCATATGAAAAAAAAGACACTATGGAGACAGCAACACAGACTGAACCTGAGAATTACCTTGTTTTTCTACAAACAAAATAACTGGTTTGTTTTCAGCCACTTTGGAACAGCAAAACAAGCTGTAAACAAAAACACTGACATATTATTACCCTACAACAGTTACCTATTTACATATCCAGCAGAGACAGGTGATGAATCTAAGCTATAAAGCTCTGCAGAGCTGAGGGGAGCCGCAGAGTGATCATTCTCCGTGGGTTCGTCACGACGAGCGACTCGTCACTATGAGCGACATTACGCGGTCATCTGACCCATTGTTGATATAAAAATATTGATTAGAGCAGCTTTAACGCTGAACTCGTTGTGTTCCCTGTAGCCCCTCTGTTTGTTGTGCAGTGGCTGTTTGATGAGGAGCAGTTGAGGGTGGAGAACATCTACATGGGAGGACAGAGTCTGTCTGAGGAGCAGTGGCAGTACATACAGAACCTGGGCAGGGAGCTCAAGATCTCCCTGAGAGATGTCACGTAAGTTCCCAGCAACTTATTGATAAAGTAACCTG
Organism: Xiphias gladius; assembly: GCF_016859285.1. Classification (NCBI taxonomy): domain Eukaryota; kingdom Metazoa; phylum Chordata; class Actinopteri; order Istiophoriformes; family Xiphiidae; genus Xiphias; species Xiphias gladius. The sequence goes on along the minus strand of NC_053414.1, from coordinate 25,629,980 downwards.
TAATGGTTACAGCTGGTCTAATTTGCACCAGAGGGTTAAAATAAAAGATGACTGTATTCTTCTGTGTTTTTCAGGGCTGTATTTGCTCCATCTTGCCTTTCCCACACAGTCATCACTAAAAGGTAGGAATGGATATTTGACCCCAGTGAAATACACTAACACTTGCCAACCCTTGTTCGTTCTCACCTATTCCAGTAGCCATCTCTACCTATTGAGCTTGCGCTGCTGTTTCCGCTCACTCGTTCATCATGCCACATTCTTCATGTCACCAAATGCCATCTCACACTTTCCCTAACCCCTCGGTACCCCTTGAACACACTCATTCTTTTGCTGCACATACAGACATCGATGGGCCAGTGCAGTCTTAGCTAAGTTTACAGAGTCAGTCTAAGTTAGGTGTATTTACTGAGGGTGACGATTCTTTATGGGAGGCGCTGAGGGTCCAAGGTCATTGTAGGTAATTTTGCAGTCCTGTGATGTAACACTTGCTGAACCAAGACGATGAGCCAAAGGTGTCCAAAGCAATTTGGAAACTTTGTGATCAGACCATGACATGGCTGATTATACATTCCTGGTCCTCAGTTATTTCCCCAATCATCTCACCTATTCTTTTGCTTCATGCTAACCTTTCCCTTCACTTTTCTTTCACAAACTGTGCCTCTCAGGCTTTATTTCTAATCTCTAATATCTCTCTAATCTCTGGTTATTTTTCTAGTAACTGGATGAGTTTCCAAGTTAAGGGCACCTCTCTGCCACGGGCCCTGCACTGCTGGGACAGGAGTCTGGAGGCAACGCGCAACAACAGGACCCCTGCCAAAGGCTGTCCTTTCCACCTGGTGGACACCTGCCAGTGGCCCCAGTGCAACCCCACCTGCCCTGCCTTGGTGGACCAGGCCACCCAGCAGGAGCTCACATTGCTCCAGATGCTAGTAGCCATGGGCCTTGACCTCCAGAAGCTGGGCTTGGATCCCCAGGGAGATGAAGATTCTCTTGCCAGCATGGTCAGCAATGGTGGCTAAGTGTAAAAGTGGATAGCAGCTTAAGAGATCGCCAAAGGCTTAACAGAGGAAAAAATGTGTTGAAATTTTAATGTAACCATAGAAAAAGTACAGAAATCTGGTTACTACATCTTGTGCCACTCGGCATTCCATTTTGCTCCACTTGTCTGTTAAATTGGTGACTTGGCTGGTGGGTATGTCACTGTGTCTGGGTCTGAGTGGTGTGGCTCTCCCTCTACTGGACACCAGAGGAAAGAGCTTTAGGACCTAAACTAAAGGTGTTTCCATTGTACTGGTTGAAGAGCTTTGAGTTTTAGCAGATGGCTGGACATACTGTACCATCTACAACACACTTTCATCCTGATCACTCAACATGAAAATTCAGATTCAGAGCGAGGTAGTAGAGTTGATTACTTTTAATGAATAGAGGCTCCTGCAAAATGTCAGCGGAACAAACATGTTGGTTAGACAGGACTCATAAAAAAGAAACATTTGCACACCATATGCAGCAGTTGTTTGTATTTGAAACTGCCTTAAATCAAGGTTTATTTGTGCTCTTTCTACCTAACAGTATTACTTTTCATATGGAATGATTCTGATTCTGATTCTTACACAACACAACTCAGAACACACAAAAACTGCACTCACACTGACTCCATAACTTTTTGCGCACATACTTGCAAAGACACTGATTGTGATTTTTGTGACTTAGTTTTAGACTCTAGCTCCAGATGCTATATGTAGTGTAGTGTGATTAGTTCTTGATATATTTCTGTGTAGGCCAGCAGGAGACAATCTTTCTCCTATTAGAATAATTTCTTCTCATGTGCAGTGGATTCTTTCCACTAGAAAGAAATATACTTCCAGTTTACCTATTTGACCTGTGAAGTCTACAATAAAAAGAAAAAATGCTCCATTAAGAAAAACAAACACAAAACCAAAAAACCCCCAATGTGGTTATTTACAGCACAGCAGTTAGGATAATCTATATCCAATAAAATACAAAGACATGATACAGACTATGTATTGCAATTCTTCAGCGTAGCTTTAAAACCAGCTTTTTTCATAATGTCATGCTAGTTTTGCCGGTCATTTACAGATATTACTGTAACTGTATGTTTCACTTTCATCTAGGTACTGTAATAACTATGTCATACTATAAGGACTTGACTAAAATTGTACCTGCTGGTAATAAGTATCAGACTGAGTTGTTGGACATGTTGAAAAAGGGAATAAAAATATTAATTGGCTTTGACAATGTGAACTCTGCATTTTTTGCTTCATCCAAGTCGGGTTGTTCATCTCTTGGCATTTTTTCATTATGAAACAATGATACTTTGTTATTTTTTCTGACCTTGTGTCAATTTACATAACGAAGGAAACAAACATGATTCCTGCCTGATCTTGGCATTTAATTTAAAACTTCCAATTCTTAGATTTGATTATATGTTCATGTCAGTGAGTGGTGAGAAATTCACATTCTCTTGAAGGGGTTTGTACAGTAAATGCCATCGCTTTGCACAAGTAAGTTTTTAAAAGCAGATTGCACAAAGGAACTGCTCGGGGAGCACCATGCCCCTGGCGCCTGCTAACAAATCTAAGACCAGCAGAAACAACAGGAGTGGGGGGTGCGAGATGAAGAACGCTGACTTGAACCTATGATGTTGCAAGGCGTCTTCTGTTTACTGAGCTACCAGGACAGTGCAGAGAACTCTAGGCTTCATTGTGTATTAGGCTGGAAACTATATTGGTCTCCAAATGTTGCATGTAATGTGGGCCTTCAAAAAATCTGAGCATTGATTGCCCTCACCAAGCTATACATTACTCTCATCCATCATGCGGCACTCTTTTATTTCATTTGGATTCCTAACAAATCCACCCAACAGCAACGGGTAAGCCAATAGCACCAGAATAGTTAGAAATGGATGCATGCAATTATTCCTCCTCAGCTCTGCGTGGCGCTGCTCTACGTCTTACACTTATTTACCAAAGATCCTTCATGTATTTGACATCTGGGTGCAAAATTAAGAATTTTATAATTTAGCCTAACAAAGCATATTCAGGGAGCTCCTTGTAGAGATGAGGACACTCTACACATGTATTAAAATATGCACAATAAGACTTTTCAGATTAGATCAAGGTAACCAGGTCATACACTAAATGACCGAAAAGTTGGTAAAGTAGTGAACACTCTCTGTGTCGTTTTATATTGGCACAGCCGGGGCACAGTACGTTTCTTATGAAATAATTGGGAGACAGTATTTTAATGATGGTGTGGGTCATCCCTATTTGAAACAGTCTTCGATTTTTTTTTTCCCATATTGCATTGCAGTTTCTTTCTACTTCCTCTTTCCGCCATATTGCAAAACCGGTAAGATGTCTTTTTAAACTGTCACCCTCAATCTTTTAAGTATCTGAAGCATCTGAATGTTAAATATTCCATTTATGTGATCATCTTGAAGCGAACGTTTATAGCAATGCTTTTGGATGATTATCGCCTCGATTGGTGGAAGGAGTTCATTATATTTGGTCTTTAACTTCACCTAACAGTTCCTCTGTCCGGCCCTGGGAATCGGTGCGTTCAAGGCGCCTTGATGAACTGTTAGCTTAGCGACCACAGAAGTCTGTTTTCACTCATGAAACCTGTAAATATTCCGTTGATGTCCGTGTGCAGCACATCGGACCTTTGTGGACCATTATATGTGCAAGTGTTGAGATATACTTTGTTAGTGTAGCCGACGAGGCTAGGTAGCTACCCTGCCTGCTCTCGAAGGACCATGCTTTGGTGGGAATCTCTACGTTTTTACTTCTTCACTGGAACTCAGTCAAACGCAGCGCTACCCGCTGCATGTAAAACTCAGCTGGTATCAGTAAAGTACGTACCCAACGTAATTTATTAATATTAGCCTAGTAGCTAATGCCCACTTGTGATAGACGAGGGCGCCGCGGCTTGATTAGCGCTAGCCCGGCGGTGCTTCGCGCTTTACACCTTAAGTTCCACCTAGTAGGTAGTAGCTACGGGGTTTAAATTTGGCCAACGCTCGGAGTGTGCTCATGTTTTTCAGGGAAAACAACTAATAAGTCGTCAGATGTATGAGGGACATTGTCTGGCGATGTGACAACTAAGAGTAGCGTTAGGTCTCCCCTCTACAGTCTGTGAAGTATTGGCCGGGGAAATGGCTTTGGGGACACCGTAAAAAGTGTGGGATATGAAATCGAGCACAGCTAACTTTCATTTAGTTTAGGCCCATTCACCTCCTTATTAAACACCCGCTGTTTATCTTTGTATGTGTCTGCAGGCATCATGGTGCGCATGAACGTTCTCGCGGATGCTCTGAAATGCATCAACAATGCTGAGAAGCGTGGGAAACGCCAGGTCCTCATCAGGCCCTGCTCCAAGGTTATTGTGCGCTTCCTAACCGTCATGATGAAGCACGGTGAGTCGCTGTTATTGCTCCGGTGTGAATGAGTTTGTGGTGATGTAGTATCTGGACACATGACGCCAACAGCCTGGCTACATAGTAGTGACAATGCTTTGGGCTAATTGATATTGAGATACTCGAGGGAGCTCTAAGTTACAAAAGAGTGCAGAGTTGGTATAAGGGTGGACAACATGTCAACATCTAGTGGGAGAGGTTCTTTGAGAAGTGATAATGGTGGTTGAACTTGGTGTCTCAATGGGATGAAATCTGAGACGTTAGCTCATATGGTTAAAAAGATAAGTCTGATGTGTGTGTTTACTCAGTGTTTGACGTTCCTTCTCATTTCTACCCCCAGGTTACATTGGTGAGTTTGAGATCATTGATGACCATAGAGCCGGAAAAATTGTCGTCAATCTCACAGGCAGGCTGAACAAGGTAAAGTCTATTTGCTGACCAACCTCTTCAGTTACCAGTATTTGTAAGACAATTGGGATAAGGGTGAACATGAATTACAGTAGAAATTTTTATTATTAAGGTTTTGTTATAGCGGTTGGCATCAGTGACCTGAGTTACTCTTCTAAATGTCTCTCCAGACCTAAAATGTTTTCTATCTGCTTTATTCATTTTATTTTTGTTGTTTTTAACTTCTTTGGGAAAATGGTAAATACATCATCCCGTTAACTGAGTAGAGGGGAATATCAAAGTTAGCATAGATAGTACATCTTAAAATGCTTGGTACCTTGTGAATGTGTAGTGTTAACCACTGTTTTGTTTTTTTTAATCTTTCAGTGTGGGGTGATCAGTCCACGTTTTGATCTCCAGCTCAAGGACCTGGAGAAGTGGCAGAACAACCTGCTGCCCTCAAGACAGTTTGGGTGAGAGTCCCATACACTAACTCTGTATTTTAGAGCTTTTAAACTGAAATGCAACAGTAATATATGTTGAAGTCAACTGGAAATGAGTTAAGGTTCGTTATTAGTGTGAGGCTTGTTGACGTTAGAAATCTCAATGGTTTCCAGTCTTGCTTTTGATTGGCGAATTACTGCAGTGATTTGAAGTGTGGGCTCAACTTGACTCATGCTTCCTGTTGCTTGGCCCTCTGATATGTTTGATTTGAGAAATTGGTGCATTTAGTTTTAATCAAGAGACACGTGGATAGTCGATGCGTTTAGGCTCAGAATCAGAATATACCATATGTTTGTCTTACCTTTGAATGTAGTGATTTGTGTTTAACATTTTTGATGATTGATCTGCAGTGTTGTTTCATGTATCAGTGGCAAAAGGCATTGGACGAAGTGTTCAAACCGTAATGATCATTTCAAAATCTAAGCCTAACAAACTAGTTTGCCCTGTGATCCAGCAGAGGGCGTTCTAAGACTTAACCATCAGCTTGACCTATGGCGTGCCCTATTGACAGTAAACTAAGCCAGTAATGTTATGTTTGCTACGAAAATGAAGGACAATAGCGAAGCATTATTGAGTGGACAATCGTGACACCAAAGCTGAGAAGCAGTGTGTGGAAGTATTTTGGGTTCTACACCGTAGATTGCAAAGGAACAAACACAAGGCTGTTTGTCAACTTTGTACAAAGCAGTTGTCTTACACTACAATGACAATCTAATCTGTGGACATAATGTTGCATGTCATTTCAAATTTTTTGGAACTTGATTTTTGGGATGTGAAAGCCGTAGTAGGTGTCTTCAGAACCATGTTTTGCCATGATGATACACGCACCAGGGTCCGACGTAACTGATGGCACGAGACAGTAAAAGTTTGTGCAGGACAAGTTGGTTGACCAGTTACTGGTCTGCTTATGAAAAGACGGTCGCTCTACTTTAAGAGCGGAGTGGAGATGAGATCCCAATATATCACCTATGTTTTATGTTCGAAAGTAAAATTCAGAACTACTGTAAATCTGCTCATTATAGTGTTAGACCAAGATGGGACTAGCAGTCAAACGTTAGCCCTATTATGAGAGACTTTGCTGAGGCACTTGTGGCGGGCTAGACATGCAGCCAGCTACGATAACTTCTGAAGCTGTTAAAGTTTAGTGTCCGGAAAGGACAAGTGATCATACACTTGTCCTTTCTCCCCATAACCTTTGTTGCTGTGTGGTACTTAGCTAGTTTTCACAATCTGCTATGAGATTTGTTTTCAGCAAGAAAACACATCTACTAATGTTAGGTCAACACAATAGACGGGCTGTTTTTAAATTGCCTTTTCAGATTCCGATGTTTGTGCCCAGCACAGACGTTTCTGTTTCAGCTGCTCACTGCTCAGTGACCATATTGAGCTAATGTCAACTTTTACTGTAGCGGACTGTCTAATGTCGAGAGCTGTGGGTTTTTAGCAGGCAGTTGTTTCTTTCACAAATCTCCCATGAAGAGACAAAAAAAAGTCATGTTGTTTCATAGTTTTATTCTATCAACACAGACAGCAGTCTAAACAAGCGATGTGACGTCCATGGGCTGTGACTGGAATCAGATGGTGGTGGTGTTAGCTACTTTGTAAACACACAGAGTGCCTTTAAGGGTGCGTTGATTTATTTTTCCAAATTTGGGCTGCCTCACTATCGAAGATGTGGTTTGCATCAGGCAAAGATAGTTGATGATGATGATGGCATCTCTACAATGCACTGTACTCTTACGTAAATATTTACCTAATGCCTTATAGTGTTAGGGAGTGACAAGTGCCTTTTTACCAAGAGTGTTAAGTTATTTTTATTTTTTGGCTGTCAGGCCAGTGAAAATGTACAAGAACCCAAGGGGGGGTTACATTGGACATGGCACACAGAGACTCAAAAACAATACCAGGCTGTGGGGCTGGTAATGATGGAAAGATTTTTTTCAGAAACTGTCTGCTAATGAACAATCACCGCCCTGTAGATACAGAATAACAGTTGGACTTGGTGACAGAAATGATAACTCATGGCACAGTGTCTTTGTTTTAAACTTATTCATTCCCTTCACTGTGTGTTTCATGTTTATTTCTTTAGAGAGTGTCTGTGGTGTTCATACATTTGTGTGATTTGGAGAAACAGGTTGACAGTGCCCCCATCCAGCATGAGGGGTTGCTGAATTGCTTGATGATTATGAAAATGATGTGAATCATATGCTACGGCCTTCAGTCACCAGATCCCAACCCATTTGAACTCCTATTGGGAGCTTTTGGACTGACGTTAGACAGCGCTCTCCACCACCATCATCAGAACACATATTGAGGGAGGATCTTTTGGAATAACGGTGTTCATCCCTCCAGTAGAGTTGCAGACACTTGGAGAATCGGTGTCAATGAACAGTGAAGCTGTTTCTGTGGCACGTGGTGGCCCAACACCTTACTATTTGTAACCCATTTATATGCAAGAAGGATACAATGTATTAATTATAGAAAGGCTTACAAAGTGGATTTTGTATGCAAATTGTGAAATTGCCTAAGTGTGAGCATAATTGCATATTTATATTGGGCAATTGGCATGATTTAATTTGTGTGGAATCATAACGTAGTGCAGACAATGATCATTTATCAACATTAAATCTGACTAATTATAACTAATTTTTACTAATATTGAGTTAATGGGCGGCAGGCCTCTGTTCTTCTGTTCCTTTTGTGGTTCAGTTCTCAGGAGGGTATGTCTGGGATATATGTTGCATTTTATTGTTATTAGAGGATGTAGCAGAGACAACAGGGAATGGTATGTAAACGTCCCCAAGCTTGGCAGAAGCTCACATTGTAGATTACAGGGTGTCTATTAGGCTGGCATTATGCTTAGATTTAAAATGAAATCTGCATGTTCTTTCTAACAAAGTAGCAGGTTTGTAACCAGATAGAAACACACTTGGTTTTGTTTTCTGCAGTGTGTGCTGGATGGGTCACAGCTTTGCTCACTGAATCAGTCGCCTGTAGTTGGTCATCACTGTAGTAACTGGTTTCATGCTTTTACTTCCAGAGCTACACCAGTTTGTTTTGTTGTTTTTGACTTGTCCGATTCTGCCACACTCAAAAAAGCTTTTCCGTCTATACATTTAACCAACCTGCGTGGAGTTGTTTAGAGTTAACTGTTTTCCTGCAGAACTGTACACGATGGTCGCATTTGCAGTCTGAGATGCACTAAAAGCACTAAACCTGCTATAACATGTAGACAGCATCACCCTACATGTTTTGTCCTTTTTTCTTATACAGTTGAAGTTGTCTTCATACAGTCATAAAATAGGTTTCCATTAGTTATGACTTTAACAACCCCCCACCTCGTGTAAAGTAGATTAGTAGATTTTTGGAGACTGCCCTATTTTGCTCCCCTAGACTCACTACTTTGACAGATGGAGTGAAGACGATTCAAACCCATTAACCATTTTTAAAGTGACATTGCTGCTGCTGTTTGGTGGGCATTTTTGATTGTGATCCATGTGAAAGATGTTAATGCCATCTTCAACACTTGCAATGTGATGGATCAGTGTATAATAGTGTATAACATGTTGACTTTTCTCTCTACAGATACATTGTGCTGACCACCTCAGCTGGTATCATGGACCATGAAGAGGCCAGACGGAAACACACAGGAGGCAAAATCCTTGGATTCTTTTTCTAAAATGTAAAGAACTGCAAATAAAAAGACAAACCGGGGAAAGCTGGTCGTCTGCTCTTGACTTATTTCATTTAGAGGTGTCTGTAGAGTTGGATTTTTTTAAAAGGCTGCAGCTTTTGTCAGAGGTTCAATAACTGTCCTTTGGACAATAAAAAAATCCTTACAATTTTAGAGCCATTGGATGTAATCCCAAGACAAATGGTACAGTATGTGCATCTTTTAGAAAACAATGGCAAGTGTTAAAATGCACATGTTAACGCAGAACCACCAAAAGGAAAGAGAAGGAAGAAAAAAGGCATGAAAACAAGTAAAATTACAAATGACATTTAAGAAGAAAACTAGGATAAACTGAGTTGAACGCAGACAGTTTCAGCTATAAAAAAATGTTATACTGGCACTGAAATTCAAGTTTTTTCAAGGCAGCATGAGACGACAAATGTTAAGCCAAGAGTCCAAATATGAGGCCAAACCACAGGATCCTGGGACCACAAACAAAAGCATGCTGTAAATGTGCAGACAAGATTTATTGGAATTTGTTGGACTCAAATTAAGTAACAACATAGTTACTTGGGATGCTTGTCCGACTGTAGGCATGAAGAAAAATATCAACTGGATGCCAGGGATAAAGGGAGTTGGAGGAAGTCCATCTGTGTCATTGCTTTTCACCTGATGCAAAAAGCTGCTGTTCTACCCGAGGAAAAAAAGACGTCGGGTTAAGGCTTAACTGGTTGTGTGTAGGACTGAATGATCATACGTTTATCAGTCAACCCACCAACAGCAGCCAATGAGGGGAGAAGGGTAACATGTGGACGCCTATTGTGACAGCGACACCATAACCGAAACAGTGCTGCCAGCGGTTTAACTCTGTGACACGACCGGGGCGCGGCCCTCCGAGGACTGAGTCCGTGAACGCTATACACCTGACAGCCTGCAGAACTTGTGCTCTTAACTCCAGACAAACCTCAAATAAGCACATCCATGTTGTAGCTGGGCCCCCAGTGGCTATTAAGAGCTTGCCACGTCTGCGCTATGCGGCTGCCAGCTTGTAAAGAGCCCTGGCTCTCTGCCCCTGAAATCTTCCAGCCGGCGCGACCTTTTTCCCGGGGTCCTCGGCGTATTTAGTCGTGTCCCCAGCCTCTTCGGTGTCTGGCCGCTGACCTTGCGTTAGACCCCCGAAGAGGAGAGGGAGGCGGCCCTGCTAATGCAATAGCTCTGTCCAAGTGCTCCTGGGGGGGCCCCCGGCGCGCACGCCGATTGGCTCCCCCGTGGTTTTCGCAGCACTCCGGCGCCCGCCTTGTAACGGGAAGGAGCAGGCTCTTCTGATGCTGCTGCGGTGTTAAAGCCCGGGGACGGCAGCCAGGACACCAGGCCTCCGAGAGTTCCAGAGGAGGCGGGAGTAAAATGCGGCTTTAGTGCTCTGTTAGCAGCGGGCGTTTTGACATTTAAGCATCCGGGGGGGGGGGCAGCTGTCTAGGCCGCAAGAAAAAAGAAAAGAAAAAAAAGTTTCGAAAGCTTGTAAGCAGTTTGAGACAAACTAAAAGTGGGGAGACTGGACGAGGCTGGGGCACGTTCTCCCGAGGAGCAGCTTCCAGAGTGGGCAGGTGAAAGGCACCGACCCCACCTCGAGTTAAGACGCGTCGGGGAGCTTGAGAAACGTCTAAGACCCCCCCCTCTCCCGTCTCCTCCGTCCTTTTCTTCACGTTCAGCCTCCAAATGAAGCCGAATAGGCTCTAAAAGCATCTCCGGCCGAGATGCTGTCAGACTACAGGAGAGAAACGCTCCCCTGGGGAGGCATTGTCTCAAAACGAGTTTGTGGTGATCTTTGGATAGTGGCATTTATGTCCCCTTTCGAGGGGATAACACCTCGTATAGCTTAGAATGTCTTTTCGCCCACCCAGATTAGCGCGTTATCCAGTCTTAAAATGCAGGTGTGAAATGAAATGTCACAGGAGAAATGAAAGGACGTTGAAATATCAAATATGGATGTCATAACCAGAGGAGTTTAATCAAGTATGAAACGTCATTTCACAAAAGATGTAGCCAGTACTTCGGCATCATTTCCGCGCGGTTCATTCAGAGGAGTTCTGGTGTCCAGTAAATTCAGTTCCGCTGCTGGCCGAAATTTGAACTCTTAACAAGGATAGAGAGCCAAAGTAAAACCGGACCCTGTCTCAGAGTTAAGAGAAGCTCGCTCGAAATCGCGTTGACATTTTTATCAACAGCAATTACTACAAAACCAGCCCTAAAACATGAGGCAACAGTAATTCGTGTGGTTCATCACACATTTCTTGATTAACGAGGGTAAATATTTTTAAATGAATGATCTTGTGTTGTTAATTAATTGCATATTTCAACTTTTTTTTTTTTCAGCAGCCCTCATTTTACTCCATTTCCCAGAAGCTTACGACCAAAGACACCTAAATGTCACCGGCTCGAGAGAATGAAGCGAATGTCGAGTGTCCGTGGCTCGTTCAGACACGGCCGGGAGTTTTGACAACGGAGTCCAAGTAGTGACCGCACAGGGGACCGTTGACAGGGGCCAGGGGCCAGGGGACAAGTAGACAGATTTCAACATATTTCGTCTAAAAATATTCAATCTATAAAACAAGCATTCTGAGAGTTTGTTGTAGCTGTGGCTGCTATTGTTTCTATTGGGCATTCTGCAATTTAAGCAGCCTTTTTTTTTTTTTTCCAGTGCACCTTAATAGGACGCGATCATTATGGATTCAGTATTCGAGTGCTTGTGTGTCGGTCTTTAATAATTAAAACTTCCATCTATGTTTTATCCGCATGCATCAGATGGAGATAGTGCAGTATAAACAGACCGGTTATAAACCTGTTTTAGCTCCTAAAAGATGCGGTGGTAGCAGCACTGACTGGAACAGTGAGTAGAGAAGACGCTCCCGGCGCTCTCTCAAATTGAAAATGGCTTGAGGAGGAAAACACCCGAGGTCGGAAACGTATCTGAGAAGCCCCCTCTTCCAAACCCCCCAGTGTTTGCACCCCGGCGATAGAGTCTGTTTTAACACAATATGGCAGCGTAAAAATCTGGGGACCGGGGTCCACAGCCTGGCAGCCTCCTGCGTGTTTCCCCCAGCCTCCGCCGTATTTCACAGCTGGATCCCCGAGGTACCCCTTAAGGGGTCGGAAGCACAGCTGGGGAGGGGAAGAGGAGATGTGCAGCTCGCAAAACAAATAGAATACATTAATACCGAAACAAGAAGTCTGCTGTTTTGCCTGCGTTGACAGAAAGAGCCAGAGGCGGAAGGAGCGAGAGAGAGAGAGAAGCTTGCTCGTGTCTTTGCGAGCCTTTGCTGAACGTGTGACACGAAAACACGGTGACACACGGTATGTATCAAATATTTCCCTTAGCACAGAGTCTGATTAACACAGAGAATCATAGATGGTCGAACCATTTCACCCACTGGTCGAATGAGACAGAAGTGGTGGGAAAGTTAAAGGATGAGTTCACCCAAATCTCTCTCTCTCTCTGCCTGTCTCCCTCTCTCTATCTCTCTTACACACACAAAGTCCCACTTAACCCTTCTGGTATGTAGCCAAGCAGAATTTTTTTTTTTTTTTGTACAACCAATAAGCATAGTCAACAGAATTCCCTAATAAGCAACTACATTTCCAATGTTTTAACTACTCACAGAAATGTAGTTATTGGCTGCTGAAACAACTGCTGGCTACGACCACACCACTAAATACTTTCAAAAATAGTTTTCAAACATATTTAGCCCAATTTTAAAACAATTTAATGATTTAAAAGTCAAATTTCAGAATTAAGCAGCAGTGTGGTGTGAAGTCTTTATTTTCTTCCCTGCTACATCTGCTGTCCACTGTTTTTTAGGGACCATGTCTTTGCTAGAAAGTAGTTTCCATGTAAAGGTGGTGTCAAATAAAACCAAAACTTGTTTTGGTTTGGTTTGAAGTGGTATGAATTTAAGCGTTTTTGTTTTGAGTTTTCTTTGTGGTGAAAAAAAAGAATCCTGAAATGATGCTATTACTTCTAGTCATTTGTGTCAAAGTGTGGCGTGACTGGGAAATATTTTGTTAAGTGTTTCCCCGGCGTCGAAACGGCGCTTCTCTGTCCACCCTGATCTTTGCTGTACCTGCCAACCCCCTGACATTCTGCAGACCAAATCTCCATTGGCTCGAGTAATTCTCTTTGTGACTTGGGCTGTGAATGATTGGGTCTCTCAGTGTGATGGCGATGGAGCTTGAGCAAAGCAAGTCAACGCCGCCGATCCCTGGCAGGAGGATAACATTTTACAGTTGACACCAATTTCCTTGTGCAAACATCACACCCATTTCCGCGGACAACTGAGGGGACTCACCACTGGATTGTTTAAACGCTTTTCGTTGCGCCCCCATGTCCAGCTTGCACTGTGGGTGCTGGAAGGCATCAGGAAGGTCTGATGCCAGCACCTTTTCTGCCGCCTATGTTCGTACAGTTCCTCTCGCGAACACTTGAGGGCAGTAGAAACATGTCTCATGTTGAGTAGGCTGTTCCTCCTCTGGTCCTGGTCCTCATACTGCATTCAGGCCAGACTGGTTGGCAAGCAGCGAGACTAATTATGATTGATTCGGAGATAACAGAATTAATATTGGAATAACAGTAAAAGTATTAAACGTGGATTCATTCAAAGGAAGGAAATTTCTTTCTACCCAACTCTACATTGTCTTGTGCTGCCATAAATCACTTAGCGGGTCACAGTGAAATGAGGGTGAAAACCAAAGGCGATTAGAAAAGTGAACGGAGATGTACAAAAGTGAACTGAGTCTATTTTTGGCCCATACATTTATACATTAAATATACTCTTAATAACAAGATTCAAACACCGAGTGGGAGACAAAGCCTGCTGGATAATAAATCTGACCTATTGACAGGATCTTTGCAAGAGTTGTTTGAAGAAAACAATACAGCTCATCGGCAAAGTTGGGGTTTTTCCAACTAAAAATGTGGTAAAAGGAGAGGAATTATTTCAACCTTAATCAACATCATCCTCTGTCGTGATAACTCTGCGTTTACAGGGAGAGTTGGGAAAAGGAGATTTAGAAACCCGATTCACAAGCAGACAGAAACATTTGCATCAGTATAAACAACAACATTAAAGTGATTTCAGTTTATAAGGTTACACAGTCTCAGGCAAGGCTGCTTCTGCAACAAAACAAAGACGTCTTGTTTAATTTACCATACTGGTGTTGCATGAGATCACACCCTGCATTGCACTTCTACTTCCAGCCATCTGATTTATTCCACCACCCAGCACAGCTCCAACAGACGCCGTATCTACAAAGACCTGAGGAAATTCTGACATAAATGGGGACCAGCACAGAACAAGATATGGAAATCTATCTTTTGTAGAGAGAGAGGAGGACTGTTGTCCCCACCCCAATACCAACAAATTCACACATTCCAAGGAGAAATAGAGGGCTGTGCATTGTCATATGGTCATTCCTCTGATACACTTATCTCATGTTTTTCACTCTCTGCCCTATCTCCTTCTGTATGCCTTATTTACTAGGGCGAACCAGGGAGGTAGGAGTGTGTTTTCACGGTGGCGGAGGAGTCCGGTGTGCATATGATGAATGAGATAGTTAGGAAGCAGTGAATTTATGGCTGTGAATGCGGCCATCCATTCTACCCTGCAGTTCCTGGCTGTCCTCAAGGGCATCGGGCTCCTCTGGGTCCCATCTCAGGTGGCTCACTGGGGATCCCGCCGCTGCTGCCGCTGCTGCTGCTGCTGCTGCTGCTGCTGTGGAGACTGTGCCCGGGTCATCCAGGTAAACGGCGCAGCGGCAACCCTCCTCCTCCCCTCACTGCATGTTCAGCTACAGTCAATTAGCAGGCAATGAACACAAGCTGCTAATGTACATATAATAACAGGGAGGCCAAGAAGTGCCAGCGAGCGGCTGCGGTTATTAATTAGGCCTCTCATTTGTCCTCTATACTGTAGATCACCTTGAGCATTACGGTGCAGTTTGGCCTCTTATGCGGATGATGTACAGCATGCCCTGCAGTAAATCACAGCATAAGTAGTGATTACCCTTCAGGCTTAAATATTTTATTGATGAGAGAGTATGTAATATTACTTCACGTCAAGTCATCACATCGCATCCCGTTACATTTTGCCGGATTCCGACAAGTTCTCCAAACCAAAATAACAAAATAAAACAAACTAGACTAAATGCAACTGCCTTCTAAAAAGATCCATGCAAACATTTTCTGATCGGACGCCCCTCTCAGCAGTGCCCTCCAAAACCACCATTACAAATGTGACTCCTGTGACTGATTTCTGATCTGCCACTGCTTGGTTAAGGTTAGGGAAAGATGGCGGTGTGGGTTAAAACGAGACTGAGCGTCTACCGCCATACTCGCTGCTCTAGAGGCTGCTGGGCACAGTTGTGCTTTAAGCCATATGCTAATGAGAGCATGCTAATGTGCTTTAAACAGTAACATGCTAATGTTTAGCAGGTATAATATTTACCATGTCATCTATCTTGTTCATGTTGAATTTGAATTCATTTCACTTTGGACAAAACTGCCTGGCAAATGAATGTGATGTAATGTTTAATTAGCACTTAACGCAGAACATGACTGAGCCAGTCATTGTCTTTGTTCTTAATCCTGAAGAAGGCAGTTTGGCACAACATTGATCCTCGGTAGTTTAAATAAAGGCATTTGAGTTATGAGTGTGGAGATTCCCCATTATCCTTTTTTTCAAAGAGAAATTTTGATGATCGTGCTAGATAAGCTTTCTAAGGTTTTATCGATTTATTACGACTCATATTGTGTGGAACATAAATATCTGTGCCGAATTTTATGGCAGTCCATCAAATATTTATTGAGATATTTTAGTCTGGACCAAAGTGGAGGTCCGACAGACTGGTCGCTCTGGGGTTGCTGGTAGACAGGGTGTGAACGCTGGTCTCCTGTGACCAGTGTCTCATGCACTTTGTGCTCCCAGCCGCCCACCCTGACCTCCTACCTCAAAGCTTTTGCATCACTGTAACTACATCTGGACAGATGATCAATGCCGTTGTTTTTTGTTTGAGCCCAGTCTCGCTGGATCTGATTGCATCCGTTTGCATCGTATCGTTTTGCATCACATACTGTATCAAATTGTGCTCATAGGACCATATGGTATAACAGTGCATCGCATCTCATTGCTGCATTTCATTACATTGTTAATTATTATCTATACTCATCAAACTAGGCTAAAAGATTATTGTAATATTTCTTCCTTTAAAGTTCATCTGGAGATGTCAGATAGCTATTCCTTGCACATCCTGCAAGTCGCGAGCTTCTACTTCCAATCATATAGTTGATGGACATTTTCTGTGCAGTCGGTGCTTCAGGCTCCCATCTGCCAACATCCGAGTCAGTTTATTATTTGCAGGTGGTGAATCATCCTTTTTAAGGTTGTGTAGTCTCTGCATCGCAAAAATAAAAGACTTTTTTCTAATACGCCCCCTGAACATAAGCAGTTCCTTTACAAAGACTGTGAGAATACCTATGGAAATAAAACAGAGCTTTCTGAAAGCCAAGGATTTTACTCAATATGTTAATAGTTTCAACATTCCTCCAAGCAATCTGGGGATTCAGGGCCTTTACAGAATAAAATCCTTACAGCATGTACAATCTTATCTGTAAAGGCAATGATAGGCAAATTCTTTTTAGCTTGTTGTGCCCTCTTTTACTGCACCATACTGTCTTATCTTTGCTATAGAACAATCTGCTGTGGGCGCGCTTGCTGCTGTTTCGGCATCTGCTGTATTTTGCAACAGTTATTGTGAAATTTGTTGATGGTTTTATCCAGAGTAACTCACAGTGAGCTTGAGTTCAAGGACACTTTGATCGTCGTCTAGCAGTTGATGTATGCACACGAATAGAACTTTATGTGAACCAACGCCACCTAGTCAGACAGTGCTCTGCTGCTGACTGTATTTGTGCTAAGATTTTCCAGTTAGGATGCTTGTGTAATGTGGCCTCTGCAACCAAAGACATCACTTCCCAGTTACATCATCCTGTCTTTGCGGGCAAAAGAAACATAAATATCGCCAGTCAGTAACACCAATGATTACTTTGACTTTGTGGTTAATGTGAGTGAAGAACACTAGTGGTCTGAGGGCCCGGGCTACAAGACATGTGCACATAGCGGAAATTGGGAGGATAGAAGTGATCTGGGGCGCATGTGAATGTTTGTGCTTTTGTGTTTTTTTTCTTGTGTAAGGGCGCTGGAGTGTTTACGTATTTGTGTGTGTTTGACAGAGAGAGAGAGGTAGCAGCTGTAGGGGGCCCCCGGGCTCTAGAAGACGTCAGACCCAGCTGGACGCCTCCGGGGGAGGTCAGGATGTGTTGACAGCTTCCCGAGGCAGATGAGAGAGCAGAAGTGGCTCTGCCTTTCATCTCCAGTGTATGTGGATGTCTCTGAAGATGGCACAACACATCACATCAGGTTTCTCTGTCATTAACACTTTTCAAGGGTTTGTTGAAGGGTAGGTGTGTCTGTTGGCTGATGGAAGGTGTGTGTGTAAGCATGTGTCATCGATTCATGTAAAAATGGCAAAATTTATTTTCAAAAGTGTGTGTATCCGGAGCAGATGGGCATCCTTACACCCTCATCTTCGACGTCTCACTCTCCCTTGGCATTTGTGCTTGCATGTGTAAGTTACCAGGCCGATGCAGCTGCTACCAAAAAAATCACTTCGACTCTGGAGTTTCCCCTCATGCAAATGAGCATTTTAAAAGACATTATTTCTCAGCTCACAGGTTTTCCCCTCTGTTTAGGCAGCTGGGTAATGCCAGATATCATTACCTTGCCTGTCTCAGAATCGCCTCATCCTTCTCTCATGAAAAGATCTACCCAACGTCAGCACCACTGGCCCTCATCATTTATAGCCTTGGAAAACCATCTGCGGGTGCAAAGGTCAGAGGCCGCTCTGATCCAGGCAGCCGTCCCGCAATCTAGGTGCCTTCCTCTTCGCTTGGCAGCCTCCATATTGATTTGATTAGTTTCTAATTAAAACTTGGCAGGCTGGGCCGGGCACAAAGGAGATCGCTCAATTAGTTGTGTGTCAGAGAATCTAATTCTCTCTCTTTCACCCTCTCCCTCTGTCTTTCGCTCCCTCTCTCCTATCCTGCTCTCTCACACATCTCCATTCTGTTTAATGAGTATAAAGGATGAGTGAAAAGGGATGGAGGATAACTCTCTGAGGAAAGACATCGAGCACTCTCAAGGAGCTAAAAGCATCCAGCCCTGTAATCCTTAAACTAATCTTTGCTTAAAGATCCAGTTTGTAAGTTGTAAAGAAAGCAGTGCCTGCCAGTGGACGTTTGTTTGGGCATGTTGCCTCCAGCACGCCTTGCTGCCTGCTACCTTCTCTTCTCCTGGCAAGACAACCAAGCAACACACAAGCTGTTGCAGTTTTAGTGGCGTGCCTCTGGGAGAAGGAGTTATGAGCTTTAAGATCCTCTTTTTGTGTTTGTCAATACACCAGATTTTCGAAGCTCTATAGATGGGAGTAGGGTTCTATTATGAACGCTGTTTCCACAAAGGAGTTTCATGCGTTGATCCTGCTCATTTCATGGTGACATCTTATTCTGATTTTTTTTCAACACGCATCTCGCAAACTATGTCTCTGAGGAAACATCTGTGTTAGAATAAGAAGCTGCTGCTCCAGGTCCTTTTGGGGTTAAATGTTCTCCTTGCTGAAATAATCCTTTTATCCAAAATGACTGCCTGCCTGCTCTCTTAGATCCTTGTCCATCTCTGTCTGCAGCCAACAGAGAGGAGGAGGTAAAATCTGTAATACCTTTTTCACTGGAGAGATTCCTTTAAGGCACGAAATTTGGTCAATTTGAGGCTACAGGTGGATACATTTTAGCATGTGTAGACTCTTTGCATCAGTTTAAAAATGGGTCCTCTAATTTGTTCATTTGGTAAACCACATACAGTCGAATGTATGTTGCAGGGAGGAACGCAGGAGGGGCGTACAACTGGGACTATTTGTTTATGTTGTCATCAGTTAGCAGCAGGAGTCTGGGCTTTTCTGACTCTTCTTTGCTTCAAGCGACTGTATCTCCGGAGTCAGCTCCCACACGGACCCCAGCTTTTCAGTCAGCTCCCCACCAGCTTAATGGGGAAAGTTATCTTTGTCAAAATGGATTTAGATACCGTATGTGACTGTAATTTATGTCGACAAATACAGACAAACACACTCATGGGCGATGTCTTCTATAGGAGGAAGAGCTTTTAGAGATTTCGAGACAAATAGGGAGAGATTTTTGGCTGATGCCAAAAGAATAAACCAATCAGAGAGCAAAGGGCAGACGGATTTTATAAATCATCCAACACATCTTGTTTATGTAACTCATAAAGTTAGTTTTTCTCACTTTATAAGCCTGTAAGGCTGCAAATGAAGAACATCTCCCAAACTCACACCCACACACACAAATACATAACAGCTCTCCTAAATGTCTGTATTGTTATAAGCATAGCTGTCATCATCCTCCTGCTCCTGGCAAACTGGACAGAGCCTGCATTCATTAGTCAGCGTAATACTCTGGGTGCTTCCAGCGAAGACTGGTCGGGGCCCTGACTGCAGGAGAGCTGGCTCACCTCAGACCTGATTGACTGTGGCTTTCATACTGGTCCTCCATTTTGCAGTGCAGCAGCAGAGTCTAAAATGTCAGCCGTCGCCAGGTGTTGGTGCCAATGACAATCGCTCATAGGCTGGCAGCGATTAGTTTAGAATTAGCCTGAATAGCAACCTGGCCCGTGGTGTACATAGTAGACTATTGTGTGAGAACTGGATGCACACGAGGAGGATATACCCCAGACATGCATGGATAATGTGGACAGATTAGTCCTATCATTCATACAAAGGTACCCCACAGAAGAGCTGACAGCAATATACCGATACATTGTGGATACTGGGGTATGAGACTACATATAATCTAGATTTCTCATTATTATAATATTGTGATGTAGCTTAAATGGATTGTTTTTCCAGTCAGTGTCTCTCTATGGGTGATGGGTTTCGTACATGAATGCGAAATTGTTTGGCCAAGTTTCAACTGTTTTGGTTATTTCATATGAGAGATTTGTGTGTTTGTGTTTTTGTCTGTGCTCTACTTGACTGCTTTAAGGAGGGTGGGGCTCAGATGGAAAAAGGTGGTGTCACATACTTCCCTGCACCAATCAGGCGTCAGCATGGGTGTATTATAAGAACTGGATGCCAGACTTCAGTGAATGTCGCCTGCCCAGTGCATAAGCCAAAAAAGTGTTTTAGCTTACGGGTTTGCATCTTTACTGCGCGGCCCAATGGCCATGCGTTTTATTGTTTCTGTTGCTGGCTCCGCTCTGCCCATAGACTTTATATTGGGATGATGTTATGCACATAAAAATAGCTTCTCTACGCTGTGGGGAAGTTTTGCAAATATAAAACCTGAGGATTAAAAGATCATAAGTCAAAGACTAATATTTGACCCTGTTTGCAAATCAATGTATCCTGTAAAATGTTTTACAGATGTCTCTTTCATGATGGGGGTCTGTGGGGAAAATGCTTTTTATAATCTTAATTTGTTATAATCTCAATAAATAACACCTGAAGATATTTTTTTCTCCGTCTTTAACTCCCATTGTTGCTTATTTGATTGTGGATATTGAATTTCACAGAGAAATACTTTTCAGGCCATAATTAGACTGTTGTAGCTGTGTTGTCATATCAAATTAGTGATAGTTGCCTCTCAAAAATGTATGGTCTGCAAAAATTCTGCAGTAAATACCACTCATCCCCAAAATATAATCACTTCATCATAACAAGAAATTCAGTCAATGTTATTATTTTTGTTACAATCGATCAGCTCTACAGCTGTGAAAAAGGAGTGTTGTTGTCCCATCTGTATCACAACGGTCCAGTTCACCCAAATTACATTAAAAAAAATAATAATACACAGCAACACTGGTTTCAAAAACAATGTCTTCATTACTCTGGAAAACCCCCAGAACACACCATCAAGAAGTTTCACTGGAACTACTTTTTCAGTAAAAAGCAGTTCCAATGAAAGCTGTCCACAGTTAGGATGTTTTCTTTTCTCTTTTCTGCTTTAGGCCAATTGTGTTTAAATGTAATGAGCTATAAAAACACAGAGCAGAACACCAGCTCTGTAATGTCACTCTGGGTACTCATCATCTTAGTTTAAAAATAAAATCTCAAAGAAAACCAGAGTGTGTGTGACAGAGCACAAAAGGACATGTGAAAAGGGAGTGAGATTCAGAGAGTGTGTATGTGTGTGTGAGAGAGAGAGAGAGACTACGGTTGTAATGGAGATGGCATGGGAAACAGCAAGCCATATACAAAAGGAGAAACTGAAAGCTCACACCAACTGAGAATTGCATATGTGTGTGCGTGTGTGTGTGTGTGTGTCAGGTGACGGAGAAAGATGGGGACATGGGCAGGTCCTGGTAATGAAGGACTGATAAGTCCCTATTTCCTGGGCCTGGGTTAATTGTGCCCACAGATAAAGGGTAATAAATTGTCACTGGGTAATGGCAGGAGCCTGGGCTGGGCCCTGTTCCACATCCATCATGACTGACTGGGCCTGTGAGCCTGGAGAGCAGGCAGGACTGAAAGGCTGGTAGAGCCTGGCAGGCAGGGAGGGAAGATAGGAGGGAGAAGAAACCTCACAGGGCTGGACGGAGATACGATGTTTGTCTGTTTCACTTACAAGGCTTCTGCCGTGGGCTGTGTTGTGTTGGAGCAAGGACAAGAGAAGACCTGGTAATGGAGCTTATAAGGAAAATGGACGGAAGATATCGAAAATACTTTGAGGTAGATCATTTAAATACCTGGCACTGAAGGATTAATAAACCCTAGTCTTACCATCAGCTTTGATACCTAAATGTATCCCAATTCCTTACCACATGAACTGACTGTAGACAGCAGTAGTGAAAGAAGTACTCACATTATTTTCTTAAGTAAAAGGTACCTATACAACAATCAAAAAAAAAAAAAAAAAAAAAAAAAATTTACAAATAAAAGCCCTGCATTCAAATCCTACTTATCAGTAAAATAAGCATAAAATACCAAAAGTAAAAGTATTATGCGGAAAAATCTATGATCATATTGTCATAAATTACATTAAAAGATTGTTAATACAGACAAATAGAAATTTACTGTTGTAGCAGGTCGATATGGATCCAGTGTTAACTACTTTAGATCCTCTTAGCTAGTTTAGTTTTTTTATAATGTCTTTCATTAGTGTATCTTTTTTTTTTTTAACATGAAATCTTAATCTGAAAAGTAACCACTAACTATAGCTGTCAGATAATTGTAGAGGACTAAAAACTGTTATGGAGTAGAAGTATAAACTAGCATTAATTCTATGTCCCTAAGTATCTCAAAATTCGTCAAAAAAGTACAGTACTTTAGTAAATGTACTTAGTTACATTTCACCACTGGTAAGCAGTAAGTTCTATGTACTAATTTTAATGGTATACTTTTTGGAAATTGTTATACAAGAGATTAATGTTTTTCACTGTGTTGTTTTGACCGGAAATTATGCGATCAAACTGTGAGAAAGCAAAAGGTTTTTATCGTTTTTTTGTTTTTGTTTTCCAAGATCTACGATGAGCTGTTTTGTCATCATCTCATCAGGTCCCCCACTTCCTTTGTGCGTTGCATTATTCACAATAATGAACATCAGCAGAACACCCAAAAATCAAGCGTTTTTTAGTACGTCTACCTATTTTTTGAGAGATGTAATAGAAACAAAAAGTCTTGTTTTTGCTGATCTACACCAGTTTAACTTCTCATCTTGCTATAGTGATGTAGAAAGCTAGTCCAGGGTGTGGTCGGTACACGTTGAAATCACTGCTGAGTGTGGTTACAGGTGCAATAGAGCACACTGCTGACACCCAGCAGAGGCACAACCTACTTGAAACTTTCAACCAGGAGGGGCAGTTATACATTGTTTTTCAGCCTGGCATTAAGTCTTTATTCACGTTCTTCAAGCACTCCTAATTTTTTCATCACGCTCAACTCACTCATTCAAAATCACTCTCATCTGGAGCCGAAATCCAAATGGTTTGTCCTGCCCAAATCAGAAGTGTACGGATGGCGACGCAACACCCTGAGATAAAGACAGAAGATGTAGTAATACTGTACCAAAACTTGTATATCTGTAGAGAATCAATTAAAACCAATATTCATTATTCTCATTTAGCAAGTGGTTAGCGCGTGTGTTCAGGCAACAGTGGTTCACAGTGTGGTTGCAGCTGTGGGTGTGTTTCAGTTTACAGTATACCACAAAGACGTTACTGTCAGCGGAAAACCTTGTGCTTCCAGTTTCTGTAACTGTTGTCAGGTTTTCAGCTATTGCAGGATTATGCGTAAGAGATATTTGTGACCCACTGGACGCATAAAACATTTCCAAAGTTGATTGGATAATGTCAGACATGCATTTCATCCAACTAACATCAAGGTTAGTTCTTAGTTCCTGAAAGGTGCATCTTGGAAATGAGGATTTGGTGATACACCGATATTACATGTGCTGACAAGTAATAAATATATTCAGAGCAAGCAGTCACACATGGTGTCACTGAGATGTAGTTCATTACATAAAGAAACTAGAATGGCACTCAATAGAGCCCATACCCCCAAGCAAGGCCAAATATTGACGAAAATGTCGAAAAATGCCCTATCAGGCAATGTTAATGAAAGTGATAAAAGATTACCTAATCTGCCCATTCAACCGGATCCACATCAAAATTTAATGGGTTCTTCCCTGGCCCAGAACCCCTCCCTCCACCAAATTTGGTGCAATTCGGTTTGGTACTTTTTGCGTAATCCTGCTGACAAACAGACAACAAAACGCAGGTGAAAACAATCAACCATTGCCATCCATGGCGGAGGAAACAATTCACAGTGTATGTTTTAGTGGGAGCCGGCGTGCCACCTTTCTCGCATGACAGATCACTTCTTCAAACTGAGAGATTGTGGGGGCTGGAGGTTGGTGCAGTGGCTGAGGAATGATGCTTCACACACATTATACAGCAAAGCTGCTCCAACAGAGGAAGTTGATGTACCCCCCATGCGATGATGACACTCGGTGCGCCATGACATATGATGCGTGTACAAACAGGAAGCACATAGGCTGGGGCCACTGTGCCTTTTGACTTTTTATGTGGGTCACATAGGGCATACTGGGGCACAGCGGGGGAGCAAGGACGTTTTCCGTGCAACCTATTAAGGAAGAAAACCAATGCCCTCGAGATTTGACTTCTTGTCTCCCGGGAAATCACCACGCAGAGTTATGTTGTACATGCCCGTGACATTGAACCATGAGAAAAGTTGTGTTCCTATCTTTTCTTCTTTTTTTACCCTGCATTTGCTCATATTTTCCCTTCTGACTGGTCTCTTTCATTGAATCTGATTTTGCTAAGCAGTAATATTAAAAGAGTCATTTAACGAGGAGGAAAATTGTGTGTAAAGTAAAAGTGAAGTTCCGTCACAGGTATAAGCTTTGGATTTTCCTGTCATAAGGTTTGAGTTTCTCCCCAGGGGATAATTCAGGGCTAGGAGAAACCGTGATATGAGATACGCTGTTGTCACAGCTTCACTTTCATCACTTACAGTGAGACTATTCAAAAATATGATGGCCAGGAAAATTTGGGTGATTCATAAGAGATAAGGTTTTGAAAAGATGAAGAAGAGAAGAGAAGCTGAAAAATAAGAAAAGAAAAAGATTAAAAAAAAGAGACAAGTGAACGTAAACCAAACATTAGAGGACAAGAGAGGAAAAAGAGGAAATGAAAACATGAGTTGAAAAAAAAAAAGAATTTTAAAAAATGACTCGGTTGAAGAATAAAGGCCTCTTCACACCAACATTTAAAATGACGCAATTTCACATGATCGGTAGAATGCAATGAAATTTGCATTGACTTTAGTGTCGGCGAAAGTTGACACGAATTTGACCGAATTGACCAATAGCAAGCTGTCTCGATAGTGCTGACTTTCAATGGGACAGAGAGCTGGAGAGTCCAAAATGGAGAAAGCCAGCTTATTCGCTGTGTGTCACCATCCAGTTTTATTAACCCCCCTTCTGTATAAACTTCATAGAGACGAACTGTTTTCAGACAGTTACGCAACAGCAGTCGCTGGTACAGGTACTGTATGTCTTTTGAATAACCTGTGTGAACTTATTGTCCTGTTAGCGACTGAGCTGTCCCACTCACTGACAGCTGCATGTGCATGTGTGTCCCACTCATATAAAAAATGCTCCATTGCGCGACTAGAGGTAGCAGTTCCCAGCTGTTTTTAGGAAATTACTTAGCCTTTTTTGAAAATGAAAGTATACATTTGTGACCAGTTTTTAAAGGTTTACCTCTTCAGAGGGAGCAAATGCATTTGGTTCTGAGTACCACCTTTGAGATAGGGAAATCTGAAAGTACTGAAAAATGGACTTGTGCAATGCTGCTTTTGGTCGTATTATAGGATTTCTTGACGATAACAAAAATATAGGATATTGCCAGCCTTATCCTTTAAACAGCAACTGAGGGGAAAAACATAAAATGCAAATGTTCTCTCATTAAGACTAAATGATTAAACAAGTAGATAACAAGAGAAGAGAAGAGTCGAGAAATAAAGAGAAAAGAGAAGCTGAAACATAAGAAGAGAATCAATTGTTCTGGACAGAAAAACAAAAGCTAGACTGGAGGGGAAAAGAATTTCACAGTACAGTGGATATAAAAGGAAAGAGGAGGAGATGAAAGTTAAAAAAGGAACGAGGAAGATGGAAAGCCGATGAATGCTCAAATTCATTTGTTCTCGGCTTCTCTATACCTGGTTGCGCACACCTTCTCTCCACTCCACCAGTCAGTGTTCACAGCTATAAATCCTGGAGTGACATCTTGGCCAGCAAGTCCCACGTTAACACGGCCGGCGAAATGTCAGTGCAGAAAGCAGACAAGCCTGACTTAGGAAGAGGGAGAGTAGAGGCAGTAATGTCACCACACTTTAACACACCCGCCATCAGTCTTCATGACATTTAAGAGATCTATCCCTCGATCCCTCTGGCCGTGGCACACAAAGGAAAACTTTGGAGAGGAGGCTGCGAGGACCTGGTGAGTCAGGGGGTTTAATGGGTAGATGTGATCACAAACAAAAGGCTCCTGCCCACACTTAAGTGTAATCTTTCTTGTTACACCAGTCACCAGCTTTCCTGGCCTTACAACTTAACAGCTACACATTAAAAAACAAACGAAGAGCTCAGTCTGGACGGTAAATCCATGACGTATTTTTATTTTCACAACCATTTTCTTTATTTTATAACGCTCATGTTGTTTTGTCTTTCAATTGTCAGCTTCACTCACTCTATCTCTGCGGTAAAACAGCAGAGGACAGTCTGACCTCTCAGGCAACAAGATTCACATCTTTTTTCTCATAACTCCAGGGCCAACTTGTCAGAAAGTACAGTAGGGCTGTTTAGAAATCATAGGCATCCAAAGCTAAATAATTGATCAAAAATGAAAAACTAAATCACTTGAAATTTTATCATCCACCTCGTCCGCTGACGTTCGTTCTTTAACCGCCCTCACTGCTGCATGGGGCTTGTATTGATTTCTAAATGAATAATTGAGGAAGTTGGCTTAACTGCCCTTTTCAAGTCTCCTTGGCCTCCTCTCTGATTCACTTTGCCTCCCTCCCTCTTGTCTTTCTACCCCACTGATCTCCGTCTTCCCCTTATCGTGCCATCTCCTCCCTTCTCACCTATTCCTCCTGTACCTTTTTCTCCCTCTCCTCTGACCTTCCCCACCCCTCCTTTCCCTCTCCCATCTCTCTATCCTTCCTCCTCCTCTCCTCTCTTGCACTGCTGATGTGGATCCTATTCTGTGACGGGTTGTTCAGGAGGGAATGGGTTGCTTGCATGGCTGGCCAGCCGGCCTCTGCGCATCGTCCGTCAGCAAGAAACGCTGTTGTTTTAGAGTTCTGCTGGGAGCTGTCTTGTTGTCTCTGTCTCTTTCTCAGTGGCTTCACTCTCCTGGCACACACACACACTCCTTCCCTTGTCTCTCTCTATCTACATCATTATGCATCCCTCTCACTCTCCCTCTGGTCCCCCTCCTTACTTCTTTCCACTGTACATCTTAACTCAAATACACAGCTGATCAGCATTTTAAAATCGACCTCAGGCTCTTTGCTCTGAGTGAATCAATGGCTGTATTAGACTGAGACTGAATAATCCTAATATATTAATTCAACAGAGTGGGCTTGGGAAAATCCTATGTTTTAGGAGAATAGATGTTTAAAAACAGCATCCTCTTGTCTGCTTCCTGAAAAGGTGTTTCAGTTTCATAAATGGCAGTCTTCTTACAGGTGTATTGATTCCTTTCAGTGTAATATTTTGTCGTTTTTGTGTTATCTACAGCAGGCTTAGATACCGTGTTCTGCTTCTCCTTTCAAATGTTGACTAGTTTGAGCATAGGCCTACATAAAATTTGGCCTTGGAAATACATGACCATGCATAATGTTGAGCTGCATAAGAAAAAATTATAGTGATGAACAACAAATCCTTCGATGTAAAAAAAGGCCAACCTTTTAAATGACCCCCTTGGAGCCTTTCGGAGCTGCTAACCCTATCCTGGTTAAGGCAACTAACCAAGTAAAACTACTTGGTTTAAGCTATACTGCTATACTGTTATTCACTAAACAGCAGCCACAGTGGTCACAAATTGCAGTTTCAGGATAATGGTAAATGCTAGAACGTAGTGTAACAGTAACACAAGTAGAGACGAGTCGTGAAGTCAAAATACTGACTCAGTAATGTTACAGCAATTACACAGCAATATTTATCTGAAGTTTGCTAACATTAGCTAACATTAGCTACCAAACTTTAAGTTTAACCACTTTTAGTTTAGGGAAACGTGTATAAAAGAATAATAATGACTAAACAACTGCTGTTGTGTTTTTCCACTGAGGACAGTTTAATGTCTAATTACTTTCTTGATAGTCTTACAGACTACTTGCCTCAATAATTTCTCCCGATTAACTCTGTGCTAGATGGTGCAAAACCGATAACAAATCTTACTTCATTACAATAGATACTCTTCATGTGTCTGAATGACACAAGCAGTTAATTTATCAAAAACCATGTAAATTCTCATAATCAAAACACAAATGGGTCACAAGAACTCAAGAATTGGGGCAGATATTTACATTAACCACTAGCATGTAGCTAGCTACCAAGTGATTTGCCAGTAAGCTAGCTAAATTCCTTTGTAAATTTGAGCAGTTTTACTTGTTGGAAAACTGCTGAGTCATCATTACTTACAGTATGTGTTAATGGAGTGTCAGTTTTATATGGAAATCTGTTCGTGCTAAGAGTGATGTAATTTTTCCCAGCCTGGAAATAACCCAAATATAACAGCTCGTAAAAGTAAGGCTAAGCATAATATCACATCCTGCATTATATGTCAGCCGTTGTCCAGAGACAGACTTGTTAATGAAATATTGCATGCACAAATATAAATACATCCTTCCTTGAACAACGGTGATGATAATACAATGATCTGTGTAATCTACACTCATGCGCCAGACAAATTTCTAGCAAAGTTGAACGCTTACAGACACACAGGGCCGACACTAGGTAAAGGATGGGTAGGCAGGGGGAATTAAACTGCCTCCCCTTTGTGTTTCTATGCTGGTTTCCCACTGGTTTTCATGATTTGGCTTGAAATGAATGACTAGCACTGAAACTGCCAGCATGATAATAAAGGACAGTTGCTTGTATATCTTCAAAGAAAACAGAATCTTTGTCCAACATTCATAAACCTTTTCTGCTGTTTTTTTTTCCATGTCTGCTTGATGTACAGCAGATCTCTGCAGACATTTCCAAATCCTGTTACCCATACATACATTTATAAACACTGTGTATGAACTTGCATTACTATCAGCTGGGTATCCTTGCCTGTGGTCATATTGTCTCTGACAGTAAAAGCTCATCTCTTCCTGACTCTCTCCTGCTCAGGCGCACCTTGTACCAGCAGGTGTATAAGTGGAGGCTCGATGGATGCCTTCCCCCAGCTTCTCTGATCAATGTGCCATGTGGCCTTGCCCCACTTCTCCCTCTTAACGTTCCTGTAGTTGTTATCCAGCCGACTGCTGATGTTTTCAGACACTTCCTCCTGTAACACCAGGACCAACCGGTCACCCCTCACTGCTGCTCCCATAGCACCATGCCCTGCTGCATCTTCTGCTCTCTCACTCTCGTTCTCATTGTCTGTGAGCCGTTATTGAAATATTTAGAACCCACTCCAGCTCACAAGCATGTACTGCCATTATTCTTCCTGCCTGGAAATATATTGCCGTGGCAATATAAGTTGGAGCTGTGCAGACTGTTAAGCATCTTTTTCTTGTGTTTGGCGGATGTGCGGCTCTCCACAGCAGGAGCATGCTGGCCCTGAAAGATGATGTCATTATTCTGTCCGCCTGAAAGAAGATATTAGAGGTAAGTGTCATTACCAGGCAGCTGGTGATCAAAATCTAACCATTTCCATTTTGTTTAAATCTTTTAGTGGCTGGTGATAGGGGCTTTGGATGGTAGTTTCCCCAATGCATGGTTTCAGATCAATTCTCATCTCAGCTTGAGTGTTTCACTGGCCTCAGTGTAGATTTTTAAAAGTCAAAAGGGAACAACATTTTCAGTGGTGTTGCTGAATTTTGCAAGGAGGAATTGTTCATAAAGGCATAACAGTGGGGTTGGACCATAACAAACACGCAAGGAGAAAATCAGTGAAGCTCATCGCTTACTAAGCGTAGCTGATGAAACAATACATGCATACCCATGAGCTGTCAACAATTCTTCAAACTGAATACATTTCAGGCCCTCAGATGCATCAATTGTGTCCTAGGAAAAGGAACCTGAGTTTGGGGGGTGTTTGGTGAAAATTGCAGCGTCACTTTAAAAGGCTTTAGGGTTTATGTGATGGAAGGCCAGGGTTCAAGTGGGCTGAAATGATCCAGAAAAGCGTGCTGGCACCTTTGATTAAGAAGTAAATAAATCTGATTGGCAGTTTCATATGTAATAATATCAAGCGACTTAATTTTTCATGTGCTGCAGCCTGGCATTCCTTCCAGCTGAGTCATGAAGTCAGCTTCTGTCTTCTCCACTCCACCAAATCTGAGGGTCCCCCCACCTTCCAAATCCCACTTCAACCCCTGATGGAAGGAGATTGTTAAAGACTGTAAAGGTGGAAATGATTACTATTAACATTTCAAAGAAGTAAAGGTGATAAATATGGTGGTTTTTTAGTGCATTTGGTGGTCTACTGGTTAAGCTACATAACTGCAACATGCACAGTTCGATGCCTGGCTGGGAACTAGTGATGGGCAAAGCAGTTCTTTTCAGTGTATTGACTCATTAGCTCATTAAAAAGATTAGTTCACAGAATCGTGCCGTGCTTGAGCAGAGCTCCGACTGCGTAGTCCCACCCACTGAACTGAAACACGGCTGAACGTTCAGTTCAGGTCGCTAACCAGTGAACTGATAACGGCCGTTTCTGAAGGATAAGCCTGCGAGCTGAGAATTTAGTTGGGTAAAGATACGGTTTGCAAACTGGAAGCTGCTATAACGAAGTCCTATCGTATTATGCACAGCACACATATTTTCATGACACACCTAATTATTGAATAAAACATTGGTACTACTTCCTACTTCGAGACCCCAAGACATGAGGGAGAGGGAGAGGGTGGGCTTCAGCAACTGTCTATGACTCATGTTCACTGTGTACGTTCAGTGACTTAATCGTTAAACATGTGCTGTTCCCTCACAGTGAAAAGGTCTGAGACAGTCTTGGGCTCCCCCATTTTTTCTTATTGCATGCTTCACCACACATTGTAAACTGCAAATTCCTCACTCACTGGCTGGTGGTATTCTTGCAAGAGACTGCCTTGTACTCTGAAAATCGTTTGCGTTTTTTGTTTATTATATACAGATTAGCAGCTACACACACAAACACACACATACACACACACACAAACACACATGCTGTTTTCAGTGAGTGTATCCTTATAGCTGTCCTCTTTTTAAAACAGTAACGTTATGTGTGTCTGTCCGTGCGCACGGGGCACTTCACGCACTAACGTTAAGTGTTAGCCTATGCGTATAATATCAATCTAAATAACGTCATATATCTGGATTGCAGTCCAAAACCAAAGTTGTTTAATCATTGCAGCTAAACATTAGCAACCTGAATCGGCTGTGTATTTGCTGTCTTGAAACTCTGGAACTCCAGCAAGAACAGGGCATTTTGTGTTGGTCTCTGAGCCGCTCTTTTGATTGGCTGACTGTTGGCCAGGCCAACCACAGGTAACGGATTGTAGCCTACTACCGTAGCTTGGTAAAACTCACTGGTAAATGCGAATGGCGATTGCCAGTCAGCGCAGAAACGAGCCGAAAAGACAGTCAAAGTCAGACTTAAATGCTCCGATATTTCAGAAAAAACAAACTTTAGCCACTGGTCTCTATTATTACTTTCCTTGGGAAGGCTGTGCAATGGTATATTTAACGATTGTGCAGCGTTTCCTCGATATTTCTCTGTCGTAGTTTGCTAGCTCAGTGACGGAATGACTGCTTAGTGTTGTGTTCTTAGTAAAGTTAAAACAACAAAAAAAGTTTGGAGGGTCGTCTGGGTGGGTCGTGCTGGGGACGAGGCTGAGGGCAGTGACTGTATAGTTGTGACATCACAAAATTACATAAGTCCTGACAGCTCGTTTTAAGGCACAGTTGCAGAATACGGGCTGTGTGCATTTCTCCGTGTCCAAATATGGGACATTTAAAATACACACTCAGTTTGACTGCTTACGTTACAGTTTTTTAAAAAGAGTTTTCCCATTATTATAACAATCATCAACCAACAATATAAGAAACCCTAAACTAGATGTTATGCTAAATTCAAGCCAAATTTCTGCGGTTGATGTTTTTATTCATTTCTTTCTCCCTGTCCTCTTTGTCTTCTTCCTCTCCTCGTCCTCCAATTTCTCTTCTTCCTCCTCCTCTCCTTACACTTTCTTCTCTTCTTTCCTCTCTTCTTTCCCCCTCTCCCCTGTCTTTCTCCTCCTCCTTCTCCTCCTCATTGAGGCTCGGCTCTGTTAAAGACAAGTCATTGGAGTTGAGGAGTCTCATGTGGTCCTCTTTATCATGAAGGTCCTCTAAGTCCTCCTCCTCATAACCTTCATCCACGTCCTTCTCTTCCTCCTGCTGCTGCTCTTCTTCCTGCTCCTCCTCCACCGTCCCGTGTCTTGGCTTTGTGCACAGCAGGCTATGCTTGAAGTGTGAAGGATGACAGGTGCACTGGGCTGCCGCACACCTGGAGTTTTGAGAGAAAACAGGTGAAAGTTTCACATTATGTTGTTGATTGTTGTAACCTGGATGATTATCCAGGACCTAAGTAATTTACTGGGAATTCACACCAGTGTTGTAATCAGTCAATTACTGTCAGTTATTTATATTCCATGTGTATCTAATGATGAGAAATACATTTAGATCATATCAAACAGCAGTGGGTGTTGAAGAGCTGGATAAAAGCTGCACCTTTCTGAAGCAGATGGCAACAGAGCAGAAGTATGAAAGCTCCGCAGGTGACTCTTCATTATCATCACTGGATTCATCGTCGTCACTGGATTCAGAGGACGAGTCTGACTGGTCTGTAGAGAACGCATCAACAGCCATCATGCATGAAATCGTGAAAAAAAAGGCTGACAGTACATTTACACAACTCAAATTCCCACCAGACATTACTGGAAAGAAAAACTGTAAAAAAAAAACCAATTGAAGTGTTGAAGGGTTATTTTTATATGTTTTTATATATTATCTTACTATGAGGCTAAAAGAAAGCAGCTTATGGTGCTTATTAAACTCAGGTGCTTGTACTAAACAGATGTGTTATTCTGCAAAGAATGCACCCAAAGATATATGGTTGTCTATATGTGAAAAACAACCCCTTATATGGAAACGGCATGACAATTTGAAAAACCGTCCTTGGGTGCTGTGTAGTGTCTTGTCTTTTTCTACAGATAAGTCGTTAAATAGGGAGAGTCAATCATGTCCAGAGTGAAATGTCCGTACGAGGGAGGCACATACCTGAGGAGTGACGGAGTTCTCAGCCTATAAGAAGATGGCCGTGCCGACAATGTTATTCACTTTGTTTAGACTTAATATCTGCTCGGCCAGGGAGAGAACAGTAACTCAGACTTGGTGAACTGATGTGAATGCTGTATGCTCGTAAGGGATGCATAGTCTGGTCTAGAGCTCTGTAAGCAACCTCAATCTTTAAGACTCTGCTGTATTTTAATAAATAGATGTGAAATTAACTTTTTGCGTCCTGCATACTTCACTAAACAATTGCGCGAGTCCTGAGGTTTTGAAGGATGGACTCAACAGTGTCCATTACACTATGTTGATCATGAATCTAACTGTGTACATAAATATCAAACAATATTTAAATTAAAGACAACAGCCTGTTATCAGAGTAGAAAATGTCCTGTGCTTCTGTCAGACACGTGTCTGGTTTGTATAGTTTTTTTGTTGGCACTTACTTTTAAAGTAGCTGGTATCCTCCTCATACTCCAGCTGAGGGACAAATAAAGGGTTCTGACTCAGGGAGTTGTTTTCCAGTCCAGATCCTGGAAGAATGGATGTGCCTGCACCTCAGTGGCTCCTCCTGAATAAAAAGTACGACAATCAAACATTTAATTTGTACACATCTTGTGGCCAGCTTAAGAGCTGCACCTGACCCTGCCTCTCCGCACCGCCTCCCGGCACCACTACTATCTTCCTTCGCTATGAAAACACTCATTCAAAGGTCTCTGGAGCTCTCAGCAGTTATCAGGACCTAGTCTCTCCAGCAACCTTTTCATTAAGGTGTATCAAACTAGTCTCATTCCCGTTACATGTAGTGCACCCCTAACCATGACAGCTGCTAGTACTATAATCAAAATGGAGAACGCTGAGCAGCTGGGACAAAAAGCAACAGGAAATGTTCCTGTTCAGGAGATGCAGAGTCGCAAGCTGGTAGTATAATGTATCCTACCTCAGTTTAGTGCTGGGGTGCAATAATTCAAACAGAACCAAACACAAAAGCAGATAACCGGCACTATAATGACATACTGTGAAAGTCAATACTTTGTTGGTTGGCTGAAGTAATTCCATTTGATAATACTTTTACAAAACAGCTCTACACTACTGCTGCACTCTCTGTTGTCAAGGGCAGATTATCAGACTAAGGTGCCGGAGCAAAAACTGAGTTGCTGGGGCCCATGAACCTCCCCTTCCTCCCAGTCTCTGTGCAGTTTATACAGGTTTATTTTAACGTGCAATAACGCTTCGGCTCAGGGTTGCTCTGTGCTCAATCAATTAAACGCAAATACATTTAGGAATATGCAACATATAAAGCACAAAGAGAAAATAAGTTGAGTATTTTTTGACACTGGGGGCCCCTGGATATCTGGGACCTCAGGGGCAGATTACAGCTGTGCCCAGCTGGTATTCCACCCTTCTCTGTTACAGGCACAGGCCTACAATAATTTTAGTGGTAGGCAGTCGTGAGGCACACGCATCTCAAATCTGGGCCCACACATAGTCACAGTGGCGGCATTAAAGCAGTGCTCTTAGCTACTGTATGTGCGGAAACAACCTGGAATTCACCGGCGTTTACTCCACAGGTTTTTCTCCAAAGAGTTTAAGTGTCCTGCTGTATTCATCCATGTGTCCATCATTTGTAAAGCACTTACCTGTACCCAGGTGCTTCAAACAGTTCTTTTTCAGGAGAAAGGTGATAAGGTCCTGGGCATCAGCTGGCATGGCTTCTCCTCCCTGTGGCCAGATGTTCTTATCCGGGGAAGAAGTAGATATCAGTCATCTGATCCTGTCATTCAAATATTATCTACGCCACCAGAAGGATGGGCAGAATTCCATGGAAAAAAAACATCATTAACATGATGTAAAGATTAATGTACCAAATCTAAAAGAAATGAAAGCTAGATGTCAGATTTTTGTGGACAAGCTAAATCAGCAAGTGGGGTTTTTTTTAAAACTGTTTTACCTACAGACAGAATGATAAAAAGCATAGAATGGTTGCATGTGAGGAGAAGGTAATGCATTGAACAAAAGATTCTTACTTTTGACCACCTAAAGAAAGAGGTTGTCTACAGTGTGTCCAGAGAGAGGGGATGAGCCCATCAGGAACTGATACAGAAATATGCCCACAGCCCACCAGCCCAAAGGCTTCCCATAGCCCTGCCTCACGGTCACTACTGGGGCGATGAAATGTGGAGTACCTGATATCTGTAGGAGGAAATGGACGAGGAGAGGAAACAGGAAATGATTAACAAGCCCTAAAACACATATAACACACAAGTTTAAATAAATGGAGAATAGAAGAGACTAACATGCGTGTCTGTGAACTCTGACAATTTTCTCAGTGCATCCTTTATTCAGGTCTGCTGCCATGTTCGCGGGACCAATCTCTGATAGTCCAAAGACAGTCACCTTAACGGGGCCCGTGGAGCTGATCAACAGACTACAAAGGAAGGAAGCAGAAAAATGTCTCATGTTAGATTAACCACCAACCTGAAACCTGAAGCTAAGAAAAAGGGGGGAAGTTTCTGTAAATTCTGCTCCAACTGAAAAAGAGACAGCCAGTCTAAAAATGATGAAAGCTGCACTGTAATTAACAGGTTGCAAGCCGTAGCAAACGTGTAAAAAAAAAGGCCTCAGAGAGTGTTTACATCTTTGCAAATATAAGCTGCAAATGTTAGCATGTCTAGGTAACAACTAACTATGTTTTGAGGGCTACAGCATACTTTACACGAACTTCCCATTAAAATAGTACCTCCCCACTGTGCGTTAGCTAGTCCTGGTAGCTCAGGCCTTCTCTACGCTGGATTCGGTGAAATTTACACTCCAGCAAATGCAGCAAAACCTGAGATAGCGTTAGCGATGCCAAACACATCGGTGAACCCGGTCAAAACTCTTCTCTTGTAACATTAAAAGTGAAAACATGAAAAACACAACTAATAAAGCATAAATCTAACCTCCGTCTTACGTTCCAATTGTGCAAGCTAAGCAGCCAAATAGGGTTGTGTTGGAATGAATAACAGCCTCATCTTACATTTTTCCTTATCATACTTACATCATCATCATACATGTTGTTTACATGGATTATCAGATCAGATTATCTCTTTGCCTGGGACACGCAGCTGTAGCCTCAGTCTGTTAGTGTGATTTTATGTATGTAGCCATAAGGTTCATAGGATTGTTGTTTTCCAATGAGTCGGCTGCAAACACTAAAAGTGAGTTGGAGACGGCGTTTTCAACCGACTCATGACGCTAACATTAGCTTGATTAACTGGCTATAGCTACAGTGGATACCGGTGGCACTTGACACTTCAGCTGGCCAAAAATAGACGGTCACCGGCTACCAATGCCCCTATGTTACACATATATATGGCTGGGAAAATGCACAGTGTGCACTGTTAGTGAAGTCTTCCAACCTCACATCTGTCCTGTCCATTCTCTATAAATGAGAACTGTCTACTTAGATTTACACTGCAGATGACTGTGGAGTAAGTTTCAGTGGGTTGGTTATTTTCTGAAGCAGCATTGATATGCAGCTTCGGGTGCATTGAGGTACGTAGCAGGACACAACCCGTGCCCAGTCTGCGATTGGTATGCATGTGTGTGTGTGCGGAGTAGGGAGGCTCTGCCAGTTGTTGTCATGTCATTTGACAGAAAGTAAAGGAAGACACGATGTTTGATCCTATTAAGTCAACGCTAAGATTTGGACAAAGCCAGAAATTAAGAAACACCAAACATAACATCAGCTAAAGATAAGTTTGAGGACTAAGTGTGGTTCTCAGACGCAAGAAAAAAAATAAAAAATGTCAGATATGTATGTACTGTGTTTGGATTAACGAGTCGTTGACTCTTCGAACATGGAAAAGCATCAAAAATCAGCCATCTGTGTGTTGGCAAGCTGAATAGCCCAAGAGGCCAGATGGACACTTCATGCTTCTTTTGGAATTGACACTTGACTGTGACTTTTTTGGTTAAACGTCTGCAATCTTTGCTGATCAGTTCTTCATTGTTTTCAAACGCTACGTGGCTTTTCAAAGTCTGGGCATCAAGCAGAGCACAGGTCTGTACTAGAGCCTAAATAATATTGCAACACTGCAAACCTCTACATGCTTATACGTTTCATTGTGACATTCAGCTCAATTTGTACAGACTGCTGAACAATATGCTTAAAAATGTCCCCCACGTAAATCAATCATCTTCAGTTTCAGACATTGTATCTTTTAAATCACATTCCTCTAGTTTTTCATTTAAACTGCAGGTTATTTTGCACTATTTTGCACTGTGTTCACAACAAATATTACAATAACTGTTGTCTTTGTTTAGGCCTTGGAGATACAATTTGTAATTGTCATGAGTTTTTGATATTTTGCATTCAGTTCATCCTGAGGATGATGACTTTGTTTAAAGATAAGTTTGACCGCATAACAGGTTTGCCAGCTGGAATGTAAAATCTAGATGCTCAGTATCTCAGAACTGCAGGCTAAACAGATAAAGGATGAGGGATGAGAAGTGAAATCAGTCATCAAGTATCTTACTATTAGATCGTGAGTTTTTGATTTCAAGTGTAACCTGTTGCTTATTACATTGGATTTAATTGAATGTAGATGAAGAAGAATGATGTGCACTTGCTATGTACGATTCTATGTATCAGACTTATATATAATCATATATTGCAGTTATACAGCAAGACAGAGGAGATAGTTGAGACAAAGAGAGATGAAGTCAGGAGAGAAAAGAAAGGAGGAGGAGGAGAGGAGGAGACAACAGCACGTAAGACAAGCAGCACACCACAGTTTATCACTGCTGTCAGGTGAAGACTGCAGTTTAAACTGGTTTACAAACTGCTTAATTTAGATCTACATAACAGTAGGCATGTATTTCCATGTTAAATTGAACTTCCACATCTTTATAAGGGGATAAAAGGATGTCACTTCAGTGTCCTTACTCTTAACACCCAAATCTCCTAATATGTTCAGACACACTGCTAATCAGAAGACTAAACACAATACTCTGGAAGCGCTCATTAAAAAAAGGAAATTTGAGAAACTCTGGGGATCTTCCAAGAGTAACTCACGTGGTTAACTTTAAAAAATAAGGCCGGTGATAATTTTGTTATTGACAACAAATCCCATGATAAGACCAAAACTAACAGTGCGTCATTCCGTCTTTCAGTGCTTTACAATTCCGCCACTCTGCTTGTGGCTCTAAGCCCCAAGCCTATTGATGAGTACTGAAGACGTAGAACTGTGAAAACAGGTCACAAATATAGTCTACCACTTACTAGTAATTAGTGTGTTTGTTGGAGACTATTTTCAGTTGTGGATTAATACAGATTTGGTGCGCTAATAAATATTTCTGGCAAAAGTATGGTGTATGTGAGACTGACTCAAAAAAAAAATTAAAAAAAAAATGACAGTGTCCATGGTCATCGTAATGGAGTAACATGTCACCCCGGGCAGCAGTGTGGCTCATTATGTGTTTTTAATAGTTTTTGGCCAACAATAGAGCTTGATTACACAGAGGAATAATCTAACTACACAGGCGATACTTGTTAGTAGGATTAGTTCATTGTTGGTTTGGTTTTTTTAAAAATAGGATTTGTTGACAATAAGAAAGATATAGAATATTAGACTTATCCTTGACCAAATTTAGAGAGAATCATATTTTTTCTTTCTTAGAAATAAATGAATTGGCATTTTATATGTAAAAAAAAATCAAAATTTTAACACCTAAATCCTAAATCCTTAAGGCTAATGGTATGGTAAGTAAAACCATACATCTTACACGTTATCTTTATTATCATTTAATATAGGGATGTTATTGCGTGTAATACAGATGTAAAATGTACAAGTTATGAATCAGAGAGTCATTCTGTATAATATATTGTGACTGTAAATGTATTCTGTAGTGCGAAATGCCTTCCTTGGCTCTCCATTTTCAGATGGCCATGTTACAGTGGTGAGAGAGAAGCCTGCTATCACTGTTATTACAATCTCTCTCTGTTTCAGGGGTGCTAGTTAATCAAGCAGCACGCGTGTCAGTGAGCTGGAGTTAAAAGCTGAAAATGAGTATCAGAGTGTTTATCTGCCATTAATCCAAGTCATTTCCTCCCAACATTAGCAGGATAGCTTTTAGTGTTCACACATCGTGGTCAATCGAACATAATAGCGCTCATCCCGCTGTAGGAGGGATTCAGCGGTGCAAGGCCGCACATTTCTCATCACATCCGCCTTAATAGGCACACCCACACATGCGTGCAAACCTGCGTCTTATGTTTTTCGGATTTCTCACTTGGTGACTCACGCGTCTGCTCACTCAGGAAACACGTGCACACGCACATAAATGTATAGCACAGTAAGCATTGGACTAATTAGGCTGCATTTCCTAAGTCTTATGAGACAGTAGATGTTATCTTTTGGCACTATAGTGTTTTCCTTTGATTAAGGCTTGTCAAACACTCAACAGTGCTACCTTGTGCGAACGAACACACACACACACACACACACACACACACACACACACACACACACACACACACAAATATCTATTGACAGTTATCTACTTCTGTTATCAGGTGCTGCAAGCAGAATGAGTGTAACTCCACTTCAAAGCTCTGTTAATGGGTGGACAGTATGATCTGGATTGTCTGGTGTAGGAAGCCATCATTCATTTGACATGCTTTAACTTTCCTTGTAGCCGCACATTAAAGAGCTCTGTTAAGATGGGGGTTTTGGGCGAGAATCTCTGCGAGAGGACAATTGTTGAAGCTAATTTGGTGAAAAACATATGGGAGCAATTAACTGTACCCACAGTTAACGATTGAACTACCTCGGTGTGACTGAGGAAAATACTTAAGGCATGAAGTGATGGTTAAAACCCCAAATGATTTCCAACTGTGAGGCCTGCAGAGATCGGACTCCAGGGAACATCTCTCAAGTTTTGAGTTTAATAGGAATTGCTTTTGGTCATAATTCTCTTTGGATTCATCACTCCAAGTGGCTGGCTTCATGTCTAACATAGGCATGTAATTAATTGTTAATATAAAAATTTTGATTGGTGCAGCTTTAATATAATACATTCTTTAAATCACATTTTGCAAAGCCTGTCATGTTC
Source organism: Xiphias gladius (assembly GCF_016859285.1). Classification (NCBI taxonomy): domain Eukaryota; kingdom Metazoa; phylum Chordata; class Actinopteri; order Istiophoriformes; family Xiphiidae; genus Xiphias; species Xiphias gladius. Next base: position 25,589,720 of record NC_053414.1, on the reverse strand, counting down.
ATAAGCACTGGTATTTTGAAGCATATAAGGAGTTGAAACATTCTTAATTTCTTTCTACTAGTAACACATCCCTGGATTAAAATGATAAAATAAAATTAAAGTTTAATAATCCCAGTGAGTGAATAAAAATATACTGTATTAAAAGCATCATAATACCCAGGTAAATGGAGTGGGATTGTGTTTGCTAAGCTACGTGTATTTAATGAGCAACAACGGAATAATGGGGGAAAGATGCTTCAGCAGATTTAATGTTTTGCTATCAGTCACAACACACTCTCTAGTATATTACTGCTGTAGCACAGAGTCCACCTGAGCTGTTTTTTCTGTAGAGTTTTATTTCCAAAAAGCAGTCAGAGAAAAGTAAAACAAGCCAGTCAAGTACAACAAAACAATCCCCCAAAGGGAAAAAAAAAACATAAACGCTGATAAAGACAGAAGGCCTGATGATATATACAACAGCAGACATCTTTTTGGTGTTGCAGTACAAGTGGATCACTTGGCAGACTCGTGGTGTTCTTCACATAATGTCAAAGCAAATGACAAAATAAGGATTTTCTTTTAATGGACAGAGAAGGTTCTAAAAGTCAGCTAAGGCACACAGAGCCTCCCCGGAAAAGAATAACGGGGGAAACATCAGTCAGAGAAGTTTGTGCAACAGTTGCTCAACAATACATTCCAGCAAGAACAACAACAATCTGGCATGTGATTTTCTCTGAGAGGCAAAGAGGAAAAGGTTGTTGTCCAAAAACACTGAAACAGGTTATGTACTTTGATCAATAAACACCATCGATTCACTCTTTGTGTCCAATTATTGACATTTTAAAAACTCGTAATAATTCAATGTCATTTTTACCACATCTGTATTTACATGTACAATACCTTTTAAACAATATTTCAATACAAAATACCTATGTACATCTTCTTCATTTGTTAATCATTTTGTTACAAAATAAGACTTTCACATTGAGTTACATTTAATTAATTCACCTTTTTTTCCAAAACTGTCATTGAACTTACATAATATTATGTATTGTGAGAAGTAGTGATTCGGAGCACGGTGGCACTTGAAGTTAGAAGATGGCAGCGGAAGCCGGCCAGTGGAAAACAGAATCGTCCTTTACAACCTAACCCCAGTAACAGTGTAGATTTGACAGGGAAGGAGTGATAGCGATTGCAATAGACACATCCGACAGAGAGGCAAGGTGAACTTGACATTAATGAACAGTAATGTCTGTTAATTTACCAGTGCAAAAACACTCACTTAATTCGTGTGATGGCTAAACAATGTCGACAAGCACAGATTGAGCTCCTAATTGGCTTCGGACGAAATTTATTTCAAAGTAAGACAAAAGTCCGACCGTACCTCTTGTTGGAGATGCGTTGTGGTACAGTGCTACCCTCGGTGGAATTAACTTGTCTCAAATGTCCAGAGATTGTCTTGATGGCAGAAAAGGTACTCCAAATGTAGATAAGAGTTGAAAAAGGTGCCATAGACCCATCTAATAAATTAGGCATTTTGCAATCAAGACACAATATAATATTCACTTGAAATTGCACATTATTGTCACAGCATGAAGACCACTACCACTCACTATCATTCTGAAACTGACAGGAACCATAAAACACCAAAAAAGCACAGTTTCTCCTTCAATCCAGACGTCGCCCGATGTGCTCGCTTGTGAGGAGTGTTTTTGTTCACCTTCTCTGTTTGGAGAGGTTGTTAGGCAGCCGACCTCCGACCTCATAGGTCAAGGGGGCTTTTCTCTTGTGATGCACTTGGCAGACAGCCATGTAAGAACCCGAGACAAGAAGATCTATTCAGACAGGACAACACTGACTAACACACAAGTGCGGGCCATAAAAAGGTACAGTATAAGTTTGGGGTGTTGGCCTTTGTAAATAAAGGCGGCTTTCTTTACAAAAAAATATTTATCATGCTGCCAAGGCAGCGTCGCAGTTATTTAGTCACTGACTAAAATTATCAGTATTAATATAAACTTATAAATAAATAGCGACTCATGGACTCACCCCCCTCCCCCATTCACACAAATTTTGAGACTTCTTGAATAATTATGTACAACATAAAGTATCATTGAAATGACTGGAGAAAAAGTTAAAAAAAAAAAAAAAAAAAAGAAGACACTGAATACAAGGAGGAGAATTTTAAGGTCAGCTTGAGATAAATGTGTTTCAAGTTTGAGGCAGTTTGGTAAAAAAAAAAACCAAGATGGACAAAACAATGCTCTCTTTGTCCTCTGCCTGTCACAACATCTGGGCTTCATTAAGCTCTGCCAATGTTAAGTCTTAAAATACTATCTTACAACAACCACAAATGAAACAATTATGAATTTAGAACACCACTGTGTCTACATTAAATATCTAGTATAAGCCAAATAGTTGTAATTATGCTGGGAAGGCCTCTGTATTTGCAGTTCTCTTTTTTCCATATTCACGAAATGTGACAGCAGCAGATGGTTCGCCCAGCAACAACAGTTCCACATCCCGATCAGGCACTGAGCTGAAGGAAGTTTCGCTGCTGTTACTGATTTATTCTACTGACTTCCTAACTGAGTCACCGAACTATTAGAAAATCAGAGGTTTGAAGTAATTGGCTTTAATAATGCTAAAATATTTCTTGTTCAAAGTTTCTTCGTAAGTGGGAATTTGCTTTCAACGGTGCTGCACTTGAGTCGTATCAAAATAATCTTTTCCACTGTTTGGGTTTATCTGAACATTCAGATATCATCTCATTTTGTTTATGCTGACATAAACCTTACGGAGGCACATTTAATTCAATACCAGGCTACCTCCTGAAACATGTCTTGCAGCTAAGGCCTTATTGCAGCAGATCTTGGTCTGCTCCAAGTGTCAACATCCCACACTCACATGGCCGCTGTGCCCCGTGCAGGGCTTTAAAAGCTGACTTCATAATTCATTCAGCAGCAAAATAGATGCTCGAAAATTGCAAACGTTTGATCACAGTAAAACTCAGCCATGAGAAGAAAAATAAATACACGGAGAAACTGAAATAGCAAAGCCAGCATAATCCACTAAAAGGAGGAGCCCCGTGGGAGGGTCTGATAATCATTCTCCTTGCTCTCTGTCCAGACACCCTCATCAACCTCCCCCAAAAAAAATCCACCTTTTCTTTTGTTTGCTTCTCCTCCCGAGACGGAAGAGGAACACTTTTCCCTCCCCCGCCTGCAACAAACCCCTTAAATAAATAAAAATCAACAGTGAATCTCCTTTGCCGTGGCCTCCCATCCAGCTGGAGGCCTCATTGCTACCTGATGCGCCCATCTGCGTGCGGTGGACCCAGCTGGGATTTTGGGTCTGGGCTCAGGGAGCTCCATGGGTTCTTGGAGCAGGCCTGCATGACGGGACAGGCGGTAGGGCCCACGGCGCAGACGTCGGCCGCCTCCCACAGCTCGCCCACCAGGCTGTCTATCCAACGCTCGAGCTCCAGGCCGGTCAGTGCCGCATTCCTCTTGGCCTGCTCCACGTAGCCCAGGCTCACAGGGATGTTGAGCACCGGGTTGAGGCCGTGGAAACTCTGCTCCATGTAGCTGTTCTTCACTGGGCCGTTGTGGAGCTTCAGAGTGTCCTCTGGCGAAACGTGGGAAGGGAGAAACAAAGAACAGGGAGAAAGACATAAATGATGTGCGAAGAGTTGATAATCAGTAGCCAGACAGAGAGAAGGGATTGCAGAAGGGGAAAAAGAGTTGAAGGGAAAGGGAGGAAAAGAAAAAAAGGAGACATGAATGGAAAAATATCAAAGCAGTGAACGTGATTTGCTTGATTATTATTTAAAGAGCTTTAACTGGTTGCTAATTTGCTTGGATTGATTTTTGTGACTGGACTCCCCAAATCTCAGTCTTTGATGCGGTATGTCAAATCACTGCAATGCTGACTTTTTGAAAGCAGTCAGAAATACTCAGACGTGCCCTCATTCTTTCTTCCCATGATGGTCAGACTCTGCAGGAAGACAGAAAATGTAGACAAAACCTCTCCTTAAAACACCTTCTCCACCCTGAGCTCCAGTGAAGCTGTAAATTCCTCACAGCTCCTCTAACTGGGGCGCTAGCCATCCCCTCTAAGCGTGGCTGTGGAACACAAACTCCTTCACACCCAGATGTTTGCAGACATCAGCGCCTTTCATGCACTGGTGACAGAAAGATTCAGTCAGACACGAGGTACTCCACCAGGACAGGCGAGGCAATATTCAACTTCATGCCAGCTAGCTTTGTGGCGGCAGTGTGTGTTATGAAGTCAGGCATCTGTGTAAAGTTTTGTGTTTGTGTATGGAAAAGTGTAGTTGTGCGTGTGAGCAAGTGTCTGCCAATGCTGGTGGAAGGCCCCGCCATAAAGTTTTACTGGCACTGCATGTAGGAGGGAAATCTGGTGCCAGACATGGCAGTAAATTATAGGCGGGTGGATGGAACAGCTAAGACTAAAGCCGACATTACAAAACACACACACACACACACACACAGGATTATTACTTAATGACTATAAACTCCACTTAAAGACACTGAGGTTGATAATGCTATTTAACAAATAATTATGTATCCTTACATTGTAAAATATGCAATATATATGGATATAATTTAACTCTACCTCATATAAACCTAAGCGTCGCCCCAACACTCAAGGAAACAACCTAAATCTAACGAATTAATGTTTTCTGATGCACTTAAAGCGAGACTGTGAAACATTGGCTGAACAGTGACCACTGTGGCCACAAGCGGTACTTACTGTAAGTGGTATTTTGTTCTGGTGAGGTACGCTTTGTTTTACTTTAGCGAGAAAACAACTGAATTGTTTATCTGTGACATGCTAAAATATCGTGCAACTGTAGCTAGTCCTAAAGTCAATGAGCTGACTCAGGAATGTCAGTTTTACAGCAATATCTATATACAGAGTGCTTTTACTTTTGATAATTGAAGTAATTTTGATAATACTTCAGAACTTCAGTAAGATTTTAAAGGAAGTACTTTTGCTTTTACTGTGATATTGCTACTTTTATTCAAGTAAAAGAACTCAGTACCTATTCATTTCTACGAGCAATCGATCCTTCCTTCATGTGGGTTATAATGGTCGGGTTTTAGCGTTATAATGTTTTGCATTTTGTCCACTCCATTTGCCTCAATCAATCACCACTGAATTAACACCTCTCTAAAACTGTTTCAAGAAAACTGAACATTATAACCTTCGCGAAGGTAGGATTTATTGCGGGACTGCTGCATTAGGCTGCATTAGTTTCAGATAGTTGCACCTATTAAATAGGCAGCTGAGTGTATCTGACACTACTAATCTTATAACTGAGCTACAACACTGCAGGGAAGAGCATAACTGCATAATGCAAACGAACCTAAACATCCGTAAACTAGTGATTAATATCTGACTCACACTGTTTCACAACAGACCCCCCACAGCCCCAATGAGACTCAGGTTAAAGACAAGGGCTAGAACTTTATTTGTTGTTTCTCCTCATCATTAAAACGGCTCAGGGAGATTATTAAAGAGAGAAAGACGCGATTATGCCGAAGCTAGCGTCTCAACGCTCATGTGAAATTCAGCGCAAACTGGCTGCTCATGGACTAGAACAATGCAGTCCTGCCCCTTATCCATGCTGGCTGATTGATTTAATTGTGTCATTGTTTTGGGAGGGCTAAGTGCGCTGTTGTTTAACACTCTGTTTAGTATGTATGAGCAGCTCGCTGGGTTATTAGGGGTGACTTGATGACAAACAACCCGGGTCTGCAGAGGCCCAGAGGCTTGATTAGAAAGGGCATCACTGCAAATACGAGGCTATGTGTGTATGTGTGTGTCTCTGTAGACATTTCGGAACACCTAAACTGGCAATCGTTACTCCACAGTGATTGCGATGTTTCTCTGGCTGCTCAAAAACAAAATGTTGATGTCTACCAAAGGGAAAATACTGAGAAAGTAAACTGAATATGGATTCTCTCTCAGTCCGTCAACCACAACCATTGTGTGAACTCAAGCTTGGCATTTTCATTTTCAGCATCCTGTATACGAACTATTGATCTATAACAGATAAAGGGAGACAGCTGGTTAGATTCAAAGCTAAAATGAGCCTGTCCATCATGGATTTATTACAAGTACTAGTGCCCATGTAATGGCTTCCACTCTGAAATAATATGCAACTAATATTATCCTTTTACAGCTTATAATGATCTTGTTTTGGCTGAAACTGGGTTAGACAGGTGTGGATTCAAGTCTCACTTTGTTTTGTGCACCAAAATATTAAGTACACTCAGTGGTGGAATTAAAAGTAACTATACTACACTGTAAAAATACTCCTTGCATTCAGAATGTCACTTAAGTAAAAGTAAACAAGTATAATTACCAAAATGTATCACATGTAAAAGTACTTGTTCCCCAGAATGACCCCTTTCATAGTGTTTTAATATTTTGTATTATTGGATTATTATGCAATCACCTCTCAATAGCATTTTACTCTGAGGTGGAGGTCATTTTAACTACTACTTACGATGATCATATTATGTTGTACGCTGCAAAAATGCCCATTTCATAAACTAATTATTAAGTAATGACTGATTCCTAAAGGTTTTCTTTTTCTTAAAATAATGGATGCAAAGAATCTGCCAGTCTAGTTAGATTATTTTGCCAACTTGCAACTTGCTTCCTGTACAAATCAACCTGCTTTAGGTGTTTTTTAGAAATAAATGTCTTTAGACAAGAGGACAAAATACAGGATATCACTGCTCATTTCAGAATATTTATGAAACCACTTAACTCAGATTAAAACAAGTTGAAATTATCCCACCATAGAGGCTGATTTTTACACTTGCTTTAAGAAAATATATCATACTATATCACTCTCTGACATGTCGAGGAACTTATGTTATAATTAACATAAACTCAGAGTACAAGTACCTCCAAATCCTACTTAAATACACCGCTGGAGTGAATGCACTTACACTGCCACACTACAAGAAGCACAAAATCCATCCACAAAAATGATAAGCCAACTCCTCTGTGACACAGTGTCAACAAAGGGTCAATGTTACAAGCTTCGCAAATACAGGATTTATTTCAGGGCTGTTGTATTAAATTGCACTGTGCAGGTCTATGTGTGCAGTGTGGGGCTTCCACTAAACTTAGATGTGTAGTGAAATGTTTGTCATGTAGAGTAACACCTCAGGTGCTTGTTGGATGAATGATTGTTAAAGGGGCAATGTGCAAGAATTGGCCGACTGTCGAATTCATGTGCCAAACAAATAGGGGCAGCATATTATCAGAAGGTCTTTGATCCCCCAATCTAGCCCCCCAACAATCAGTAGTCATTTTGTGTTGTATTAAAGATGAAACAAATGGCAAGTGCTAGTCACAAATAAGCCTCATGACAACCACAGAAGCTATTTAGAGAACTTTCTCACCTTGTCGTATGGGCTGGTGTTTGTTATGGGACAGCGGGGCAATGAGGAAGTTCATCTCAGCCACAGGGCTCCAGTGGTGCAGGATGCGGACGCTCCACACTCCAGGTCGCAGAGGCTGGTTCAGCGGCGGGCGATAGTGGGTGAACTCGGCGCTGGCATCGATCAGAATGTCATAGGTGGCTGCGATGACGTTGGTGGGGTCGATCCACACGACCGTGACAGTGATGTTAGGCCCCTTAGTCCACTTCTGCATGCCCACGGTCTCGTCCATGGGCCCCATTAAGCCGCCGAAGTTCCTGAACATACGTTCTTTGGCGTCCCACTCTGTACCGATCTGACAGTGGAGAGAAAGAACCGGGACGAAAAGAATGAGTGACAGAATGGGGTAAGAACAGAGACAAGGAGAGAAAACACGGCAAAAAGAACAAGAGATGAGAGTATATAAATTCACTCCTGCTACTGCATACAATATAGTGCACAGTGATCATAAATAACTAACAAACTCTGTGCATGCACCACCATTTGACCATACTACTAAGATAACTAATATCTACACTGAATTATCATGGGAAATAATCTTCAGCATGCATTTTTCATCAAACAACACTACACTCAAGCCCAGCCCTCCGCACAGACGTTATATAATGTTATAATATGCAGAGGCTGACTACCCTGATTGTTTCGTCCGGCACGTTTGAATCAATTTGTCCACAGTTGCTGGTATATCTTTGACGAGGAATATGACGTGCAGGCTTAGGAAGCTGTATGATCAGACCCTAACCATATCCCCGTGGGGTGCAGATCAAATGAATCCCTGTTTGCTCTCTGAACACATTTCAGAGCGACAGAAAGAGAGATGGAAGGCAATGAACACCAGTATCCAGTGTGAACAGTATATGTCCTACAGTGGAGAAACTACAGTGGAGACGATTACAACCTGACATCAGTGAAAAAAAACCCCAAACAGAGGAAGACGGTGATTATATCCGACCACAGCCTTTCTGACAGAAAAAAAAAGGGAGTCAAGGGAGGAAACCATAAAAATGAGGTTTCAAAGCTTCCACAAAGACTGAGAACGCTGCATTCTCTGTGACAGTTTTGAGATAAATGAACTGAACATAAAAATGTAACAGATAATACCAAAGTCAAATATATCTTTGGTGAATTATGAGACATACCGTACAGTGCCTCTGGCTGGAGAACATAGAAGTAGCTGCCAGCCTGTAACACACTGGAGGACTGCCAGTGGAACAATGAGCCAATTTAAGAATATTACATCTTGTAAGCTTACATAATTAACATTTAGTGTACATAAGTTATCCAGTTTGTTTGTTTGACTGAACTGAGAATTATAGGGTATGTAATTCTTTTGAATTTATGATTTGACAATCGAAAACTGATTCTCTCACTCTACAAAGATCTGTCAATTAAAATGAAATAAAGCAAAAAACAAAAGAGAAAGAACAAAGAATAAATTTCAAGAACAGGAAAGGTACATATGTACAACTGATTTGAATGTCTTCATTGCAGTCACAACAGGTAACTGAAGAGGTGTGATCTGTGTATGTGTGTTGGATTGCAGAGATTGCAAAGCTGGGCGGTGTGCAGAAGAGAGACATGGAGCGATCGAGACTGACGGCGGAGACAGGGAGATAGAGAGGGAGGCAGTGATGGAAAATGAGAAAAGTAAGTGGGTTTATCATTTAAATATCATTTTTAAAGAAGAATTCAACTTAAACCCAGATTCAGCTCAAAAAGATAGTTTGTGTCTTATGTATGTTGATGTAAACAGAAGAGCAAGACTTCAGTCTCTTCATGACCAAAGATAGTAGTACTGTACTGGACTAGTGGTGATTAATGAAGTTAAGTTGTTGAGCCCTTGGTTTCCTCCTTCCTAAACATATGCATGGGAAATGTATGTTTGACAAATTGATTATTGGAACAAATATGTTGATATGTACTGTCCAACCAGAATGAGCTTCTGTGTTCCCTAGAAAACTATAACAGATTCGGTTTGCTCTCTGTTCGGAGAGACAGGGGGGTTTTGCCGACTTGTGTAAGTTACTGTGTCCTATTACTGATCAATAATAATCACATCAATATTCAGATCCGTCATTGTCTGTGCTTTAGTTGTGTCTGTGCAACACACACACATGCACTGACAGTAAAAGATGTCTGGGGTGTTGGCAGAAACGTGAGAAGGATGGCGGCTTTGGGAAGCACTCATTCTTACAATGGTAGCTGATTAACACAGCCTCGCCCTGCTGGACGATCAATGGCTGACTGGAACTGACTCTGTACTACATCCTCTGAGAGTTGAGATTGCGATGTACAGTATAAATAGACACAACTCGCATAAATGAGACACACAGAGAAAGACCGTGTGTGTCTGATAAAGCACACGGTGAAAGTGAGGTGTCTATAAAAGACACCTCACTTTCATCTCAATTATTGGAATGGCCTGTGCCATTTCTGCCCCTTGGACCTTGGTACTTCAACTCTCCTGTCTGGCACCTGTGTAGTTCGTTACTTTATTTAAGGCTAACTCGCTGGCACGCATTACATCCCCAACTGATTGGCAGTACTCTCGTATTTAGCCCCAGAAAGAAATGAAGGGAGTATTGATGAATCTCATTGTAATCCACTAGGAGAGAGCCTGCAGACGGCAGACTAATATTGGAGCTGTGAGAGAGAGACTCTGACAATATTCACATGCTGCGGAGAGGAGAGGGACCCCCGGGACGTGCTTCTTGTTCTTGCCCGCAGTTTATTCTGCAACATGCACCAACTAAGCGCAACATTAATTATCTACAAGAAGTGCAGCAGTCCAAGTTCTGTTCCACTTTTTCAAACATTTCAGGCCAGACGAGTGGGCAGCCTCCACAGGCTCTTCTCTCTCTGCACCAACACGCACATACAGTGTGGTATGTGCACATAGGTTAATAAGGTGCACATGCAACTTGTTGACTGGCAGTTTTCCTCATGACTAAAGCTCAATCTCAACCCTACCGAAATACTGGGCAGAAGAAGGTAATTCTTGTAAAAGTGTAAAATACAAGCCACTAACCATTGACCTATTGTATTTTTATAGAGAGCTCGGGGTCCTTGTGCCCACACAAAGACTGTACACAGCATTGTTAAACATTAGCTGAATGTTTGCTGGAACCTTTTTTAACTACATTCACAAATTTTAATGCCTTAAATATTGAAATTATTTTTTTTCTGTGACTGTATCACTCTCTTGTGATTAAATTTCAAGGTACATCTGTAGGTAACAAAGGAAGCCAAGAGTAGCAAGAAATTCCTCCACCCGGTATGAAAGTAGGTCAAACAAGGATTAACTTCTGGTCCATTTCAGCCACAGCCTATAGCTTCGGATGACCTCCACACTCAACTTGTCCCTTGCTAAGCTTTGGCTTAAGACCAGTAGCCAATCAAGCCTCACGGCCGCTCACCAAGTCTGAGGCTTATGACCCTCTTTCGTTTATAGCTATACTTAAAAGAACATGCTTTTGTGGAACTTATGCTGATCTGGCAACCTCATCATGCCCTCTACCCCCCATTTTTTTTTATTAAACCCGTTTTCTGCATTTTCCTGGCACTCAAACTCTTTACTCACACTTTCCACTCACATGAACCAATTATTCCGATTTTCCGTTCATCACCACCAATTACAAACACCTATTGTTAATTTCAGCAGATCTAACCCTCATTTATCCTTTGCTGTTGCTCTGACAAACACAAGAAGAAAAATGTAAATCATTTCACTCTCATTTTTCTTCAAATATGCCTTATCATTCATGTCTTTTACCAATATTACTTGTTTCATCCTCTGCTTAATTCCCTGTCTGACTTAACAGAAACACATAAAATGCTCCCATCTCATAATCCACCTCTTTTCCATTCCTTCCTTCTGACCGTGTGACCCTGCAAACCTTTTCTCCACGTCACCGGGTTGCTGGCGCCCACAGTCTGACACCCCCATTAAATAAGACAGGTCAATTTGATGTGGCGTGGACAGTCCCAGTCTGCATCCGGCCCTGCTTAAAACCACAGGGCACGAATGCCCCTTGAAGCTCTGTTCAGAGGCTTATTAGTGGCACTTTTTGTGAGGGGTAATCAAACACAGGTGTTCACCAGCAGCATCAGAGGACTCCCCTGGGGCAACGTTTACACTGCGGAGGGACTTTGGGTAAGATGGATGGATGCTTGCTAATAAAGATACACTGTGGAGCGGTGGATGCAGGAAGGGAGGGTGGAGAGCAAGAACATTTTATGATAAAAAGATGAAGAAACAATCTAGTAAAATGTGCAAAACTGAGAGTTGTGTGATGCAGACTTAAATAAATAGTTTGACAAGTACTGTATAAAGTATGGGAAATACATTTATTTGGTTTCTTGTCAAGAGTTGGATGAGAAGATTAATCTGCAGTCTGTTAGTTTAGCGTAACATAAAGACTAGAAACGGGAAATCAACACTCACAAAACAACACAAACGTGAACACTCTAAAAAACTCCTCTTCTTCCAACAAAAAATTTCAACTATGTACACTCCAAAACGGAGCAAAACTTTCTTTGTTTTGAAACTGTATTCCGAGCAGCAACTTCCTGCATACAGATGAGACAGGAAGTGGTCAGATTAAAGGTGCTATATGTAAATTTTCTCTGCTGCCGGGCTCTTGCCAGTAGTGGGTGGTGGTGATGGTCACTTGCCAAGAGTCTTAGCCATTGTAAATTTATTAGACAAGAGGTTAGAATATGTCCTCTGAGCAGTGCTTCTTCTTCACTCTCTCATGCTGAACTGACGGACTGGACGCTACAGTGACTCGTTATCGAAAAGTGACGAGACGGGCTGGAATAGCTGGTTAGCGTGCTAACTTCAGTAGAAGAAAAGAAGTGATGGAAATAGAAGCAAGACAAGAGTTGGCGTTGCTTTAACTGGCAAAACAAGAGTTGACTTTTATTATGAAGTAGTCCCAGGAATTTCAATGTGTTGCAGTGAGCTTAGTACTCACACTGTCATTCATCAAAAATGCATCTATAAACAAGACAACGGTAATTTTGATCATTTCTGGACAGCGGATCAGTTTGAAATATCGCAGGGATTAATGGACCAGTCAGGAGCAGCCACAGTGAGCTGTTAGATAAAGAGCTGCAGGCGACAGGCTGCACACCTCCAACCTTTCAGCGAGGCAACCAACTCCTGTCACTGTGCCCTGCTGTTTGCAGACTCATGCCGTGTGCAGCATAAAATCAGATCACAGTTGCTCACAGAATGATGGAATAAGGCTGATTATTGCCTGACTTCTTTATTAACATGACAATAATTTGTTTTGCTCTCCAGAATTCTCTGACCTGTAATATTATCTGACCTGCATTTGCAGTCACCACCAGTAACTACAGATGTCGACAAGTCAACCAGAATAGAAATCTTCAAGAATGCCACTTTAAAGTATGTTGATAATTGTGTCCATTGAGGCGCAACTCGACAAATATCATAATATTATATTTCACATAAAAATACAGTTTTTAGGCTTCGAATGGGAAATGATTACTTGTTCATAAAAGACTGGAGGGAAATCAAAATTGGGTATAAAACAATAACATTGAATTCTAAACATGGAAACCTTATGAAATTGTCTTACAGGCCGGATCTGGACCCTGGGATAATGTACAGTACACAAACTTTCTGTGTACATTTCACTGTATAAATACAATGGCTGGACGAAATTATCAAAAACACTACTGTATGGTATTAAATACGACAGTGCTGTAACAGCTTTTTGAAGCTTATGATGTTATATTTTTCAGACTATGTCAGACATGTTGATTCCACTAATTTTTGAGGTTTTAGTTTTTGAAGTTGTTGTACTGGTTTATATTATATCATCATGTGTTGCTGTTGTTGTCACTCCCTGTATCTTCCACCAAAATATGCTGGTGTATACACAGTATACCGTGGTAGAGCGAGGACTAAACCATCAGTCAAAGTCAGTTATTCTACTGTACTGTACTGTAAGATTTATGTAATGCAGCGTAGTATACCTCCCAATGTCAAATCTGTCTTGAGGTGAAATACTAATTTTAACTGTGCAGGTTGTAAGGGGCCTTACACTAAATCATGCTGTAAAAAGGCCTATAAAGGCAGCTAGGAGAGAGCAGTAGAGGAGTGAAAAGAAAGACATATCTGTCTTCCTTAATATCTAAAGGAGGACAGGGAACACATTGTTAAGCCAAGCCTATGGTTTATCTAGCAACGTCAAGCATATAGCTTCAGTGTAATTGGTCATATCTATATAAGTTGACAAAACGCACGCTGCTACTGCAGCTACGCCGTGCTGTCTCAATTAAATTCCTGCTGTGCTCGTTTTGAAGACGGACAGACTGACTGACATCCATTGCACAGTGCCAGACAGTGAATGCTTTCTTGGGCTGAGCATCCAGATAAAAGCCACAGCTCACATCACTTCTCCGTCACTCATGGATTCATAGGCTAGACACAAATACAGGGCTTAGATTGAGGGAGCTGCATGGTGACTAGGCATCTGGTTACTTTGGAGTTCACTCTGAGACTGCCGGCAAGGGTCAAACGGGGTTAAGGTGTGTGACTGCGGTCCACAGGCACAAACTAAGCAAAAAAATTCATTCACAAATTTGTTGACACTTCTGCCTCATACAAAGCTGTGCATGATAAACCACAGAAAAAGGTCAATTTACATTCGCTCAGTTAATTTTGTCCTTTTTAAAAAGAGAAAAGAGTGATCGCTGTCACATCACAGCCGAGCGGCTGTATCAGCTGGCTGGCGTGGTGGTAAACAGAAACACAGATTAACATAACAAGACAATCAAGGGAGGCATTCCACTGTGAAGGGTAGAAGACGTTCTATTAGGAAACAACAAATAAGCAGCACATGAAGCGCTCATCCTTATAAACTTAGATGAAATCAATCAATTTACATTTTACAAGGCCATTACAGGCACCAGTTTAAAAATGTGGAGATGCGGCGCTATGAGTCTTGGCAAGGTCGCCATAGCAATGAATATAAAGTCACCATGGCAATGAGCTGTATATCTAATTATATGCTGAATAGGTGTGCTTTTCCTGTGTGGTGGTTACGGTTGTAATGGAACTCATTTCCCTGACACTGGCAACTGCTGAATGATTGTTTTGTGACTCATGCCAAACAAATGACTTAAATGTAAATTAAAAATAAATGCTACGCCATGCAAGCCAATGTGCTGACTCACCTCTGCAAACTGCAACCTGCTGAATGTGCTGGTGGGAGGGGTGGTTAGCTTAAAGTTCTTCTTGGGTGCCACCCAGGTCTCCATGGTCTCCAGCTTGCTAGTGGCCAGATTGGTGGCATGGTGCTTGACCAGGTAGCCCTGGAACTGGTCTGACTGGAAGTAGAGATGCACTGAGATTGGGTGGCCCATGGGGAAGTACCTGCCAGAGCATTGAGAGAGTGACAATCCATTAGCAAACCTGACAGCTGCTGACCTACCTGTTGTGCCACCTTTCAGGGCCAGCAGCGTAAGGGGCGAAGAATATCTAAATTTATCTGGGTGCTGTCTGAAGGGGACCGGCCTTGGACATGCTAATGTGGCCGGATGCTAATGTATGCTCCTAGTGAAGGTTAGTGGGGAGTCAATGTGCTCTGTGAGTGTGTGACATGCTGGACATTAATTCAATGACCTTTAACAGAAAACCAATTGGTCATAGACGTGTTGACCATGCTGATAATTCCCATTAAGTGTTGCTTGTTGCATGCCCATGCTTGGGTAACAGGGTTTTTTTTTTTGCATGCTTGTGCATGGCTATTACAGTAAATGAAAGATAAGTAACGGGGTGTTGAACACTTCATTAAAGCGCAAGCACCTTTGAAAACGTCCAAATAAGCAAATAACGAACCTCTTCCATGCTAATTATTGCTTTACAATGTGTTGGTTGCTACAACATGTGCTCTGGTTCTGAAGTGGAAGGGATGGCTAAAGAAGACACATGACAGTTGAGACCACAGCAGTCTGCGAGATACAGACAATTATAGAACAGTCATGGGCTGTATTGGCAGCAGATTCAGATTAGTCAGAGCTCTGAACACACACACACACACACACACACACACACACACACACACACACACACACACACACACACACACACACACACACACAATCCAACTAAAAACATTACAAGTACGTTGAACAAAGTTGGGTCATCCAGTCAGCTGAAGCCAAATGAAGGTCTTGCCCCTCTGATTAGTCTGTTGTTTGTTTGTGTGTCCCTTCATACGTGGCAGAGGGCCGGCCCTCGGGGCAGCCAGCCTGAGAGACTTCTGGAAAAACAAAAAGGGGTCCAGGGTGGGCACTGCTGGGGAACACGCCACAGCTGCTCTCTGCACACTCCTTCTCAGCCAGATTTCTCATCCTTCGTCTCTTCTGCTTCCTTAAACTCGTCTTTATTCTCCCTCTTTTACATGTGCCAGGGTGTGCGTGCGCACACACACACACACACACACACACACACACACACACACACACACACACACACACACACACACACACACACACACACGAACACACACACACACGCACACACACACACCGACTCTCTCCCTGCTCCTCAGTGCCCATGGCCTCATATATTAGTATTCTACTAAAGGACCAGGAGTCAACCCGTCCCAGTAAATGCTACCCTGACAAGCAGAACAGCAAATATTTACACTCACAAGCATAGCAGTGCACACTCCCTCCTCCCCAGCTCCCTCTTCCTGTGTCTTTCTCCCTTTCTCCTATTCTCTATTCTCCCGTCGGCCTTTTCCTCTTTGCTCCTCTCCTCTCCTCCTTTCATCCCGCTTTCTGTCCCCGTCTCTTAGCTCTCATTGCCCGCTGCCCTGTCTTTCCCAAAAGAGATGTGTTGTGGATGCCAGTGTGAGAGGCAGTGAGAAGGGGCCAGGGCGTAGCCCTGCACAGACGCTCCATTCAGGCTTTTACTCCACAGTCTCTCCAGTGGAGTCACAGCGGGCTTCTAAAAGAGCCAAATGCCCCTCTGTGGCCTTCTCCTCTCTTTTGCTACGGTCTCACGCTGAGGCTGACCCATCCATCTGTTAGTAGCACTTCTGAATTCCACGTGCGTGCAAAATACATTGTCTGATCATTTTGGGGGCTGCAGTTTGTGGTGCTGTTGAACTGTATTGTATTATACAAAGAGGTGTGTCTGTCGTTTAGCCCATTCTCATTGATTGGAATGGGGTGGACAAAATAATAGGAATACCTGTCAACATAACGCAATGCAGTTCAACTATACCACAACCAAAATCCTGCAAAAATGGTGATACAGTTGAATCAGCACCTCTCTGAAACAGATTCAACAAGAACTGAATATTGAAACCTTCATGAAAGGAGGATTTATTGCAGGACTCTTGCATTACACTGCATTAGTTTAAGCGAGGGGCTCCTAATAAACTGAAAACTGAGTGTATGTGGAAACAAACCCACTCCATAGATGGGCAGGCTTGAGACATAAGACCAGGACTTCACGTGGACGTATGTTGCCAAATGAGGACTCATCGGCTGTGACTTGCTTTCATCTCGAAAGCAAAAACTTCACTGTATTTAATTACTTGGTTTCATCAGTAAAATTCCAGATCAATAAAACATAAAAAAAGCTCCAGGCAGGCCTTGTGTAGTCACGCAGTCACGCCACACACATTGTGTATTTAATTATCAGGCCCATAAACCAGAGTGTGGCTGAATTAAGAGAAAAACACCAGGCTCATTTTAGTTTTTATTTCTCCCCTTTGTTCAGCCTAACCTGAACAATGTCTCACTGCAGCTGTGCAACTCGCTCTAGCTTGTACACTTCATAAACTAGAATCACATACTTGCCTTGTAACACATTGGAGATTATCAGATATGTCTTTATGTCTTTATGTCAAAGAGAATTAAGAGAAACAGTGTATTATTCATGGCCTCCGTCCAATAAGGCTGCAATGATCAATTTATGACAGAACATATCATAAAGCAGGTAGGACTGTATGGCCTTCTGACATAATGTGTTTATCTAAACTATGATGTCCTGCTAAGCCTTAGAAAAACTAGACTGCAATATTATTTGATAGTGTATGCAACACAACATAACATAGACCTCAGGAAAACTTTGTCTAATCATATGGTTACTTTGGATGGCATTACCATGTCCTCTGGGTCATTTTGGACCAGGTTACGTCCTTTGCCGCAGACATAAAACATGTTTCTAGGACAACCTTCCTCCACCTGCGCAGCACTGTGAAAATTAGGAACATCCTGCCTCAAAAGGATGCCGAAAAACTAGCCCATGCATACGTCTAGACTGGCGTACTGCAATTCCTTAGTATGAGGATGTCCCATTAACTCTGTGAGGAGCTGTCAGTTGACCCAAAATTCTGCTGCGCAAGTACTGACAGGAACTGGGAAAAGAGATCCCATTTCTCCTGTGTTAGATTCACTGCATTGGCTCCCTGTAAAATCCAGAAGACAATTCAGAACCTTTCTTCGTACGTACAGAGACCTTAATGACGAAACTCCATCATATCTTAAAGACCTCATAGTAGTATATTCCAATAGAACACTTAACTCTCAAAATGCAGTCTTACTTGTGGTCCCTAGAGTTTCCATGAGTAGAATGGGAGGCAGAGCCTTCAGTTATCAGGCTCTTCTACTGTGGAACCAGCTCCCAGTTGGGGTCCAGGAGCCACATGCCCTATCTACATTTAAGATTAGGATTAAAACCTTCCCCTCTGATAAGGCTTATAGTTCGGGCTGTCTCAGGTGAGCCCATCCCTTAGTTACGCTGCTATAGGCCGAGGCTGCTGGGGGAACTCCCATGATGCACTGAGCACTTCTTCTCTCTTCTTCTCTCTCTCTCTCTCTGTCTCCATGCATTTATATCACACTACTGCATGCCATCAACTCTGTGTTTTCTCTCTCCTGTACAGTAGTTTGTGCTCTTCCTCTCTGTCCTCTCTCTCCCTGTCCTCATTCTGCAGATACCTCTGACTCCGGAGCTTCAGGATCTGGATCTGGGTATCACTATTATTATTATCACTATAACAACCAGTCTGACAGTGCTTCAATACAACAGAATATACAGCTGTGTCTGGTCTCTCAATCCTCTCTTCCCCATTTCTCTCCTCTCAACCCAACTGGTCGAGTCAGACGGTTGACCCACCCGGGTCCAGTTCTGTTGGAGGCTTCCGCCTTTTAAAGGCTGTTGCTCACGGTGGGAACCCTTGGGTTTCTCCCAATAATTTTGTAAGTTCTTGACCTTACTCTGTACATGAATAAAATTTAAATAAATTGAACTGAATTGAATTGAATGATGGGTTAACCACAGTTTGGGCCTCTCAAGTGTTACTATTACATTCAACTCACAGAGGTAAGCATCCAGTTTTCCTTTTTTTAAAACACAATCAGGAAATGCATACCTTATTTTTGTATAAATACATAAAATATTGCAGAGATACATCAATATTTACCAGTATAACTGATATTTATCTTTGGATTA
Source organism: Xiphias gladius (assembly GCF_016859285.1). Classification (NCBI taxonomy): domain Eukaryota; kingdom Metazoa; phylum Chordata; class Actinopteri; order Istiophoriformes; family Xiphiidae; genus Xiphias; species Xiphias gladius. The sequence goes on along the minus strand of NC_053414.1, from coordinate 25,570,748 downwards.
GGAAAAAGGGGCATTTCTTAAAAATCCAGATGGTTAGAGGAGTCTTTAAGAATTTGTAGAAATACCTTCAGAACAGCAATAAGTCATGTTAAATAAACTTGTAGATTTTTCAAGGTACTTAGTGCATATGGAATGGTAGTTAGGGCTGCAACTAATGATTATTTTCATTAATGATTAATCTGCCAATTATTTTTGGATTAACCGATTCATCCATGCTAGAAACTAGTGAAATATGCCTGTTGTAATTTCCCATAGGCCCTGGTGATGTCTTCAAATGTCTTGTTTTGGCTGACCAACAATCCAAAGTCCAAAATACTCTGTTTACTTTAATGTGTGACGAAGAAAAACATCAAATCCTTATATTTGAGACGCTAGACATGGCAAATATATATATTTCTTTTTGCTTAAAAAAATTACTGAAATAATAATCAAAATAGTTGCTGATTCATTTTCTGTCAGTTGATTAATTGTTGTAGTTCTAATGGTAATACATGAGACGCACAAACTGGGGGCTAATGTCGAGTAAGCAGGTTTATATTTCCCTAATGCTGAAATATATGTTGCAGGTTAATGTGAAAAAATAAAGCATTTATTTAGTTGTAGTAGTGTGTACCATTAAGCAATATCTGCTTTTCACATGTTGTGCTGTGCTACTGTGCTATTTACCTTTTCAGAAAGTCTGCGCTCAATAAGCTCCATCCCCAAATGAAATGCAATGAAAGAAATTGGACTCAGCTAAGCAAGTATGAGGACTTAATACAACTCACACACATAAGGTGACACTTCAGTCTCTGTGTATATGTTAAAAGGAAGCAATACTCATACGTGTATACACAGATGCAGCAACAGGATCACTCTTGAGTTAGCTGCATAAACACTCACACATAAAAAACTTACTCCACACACACAGGCACACATTTACAGTGTCTCTCTCTGTTTCGTTGCTTTGTGACCTTTGGCTTCCCAGCCATTTAAATTTTTTACATGTAAACGTCAAAGAATGCGTTTGCTTGTCTGCCCTAAGGAAATGCTTTTCCTCACAGGCTAATTTCCTGGCAATGGCAGAGATTTGTAGATCCCCACTTTCTATCTCTCTTATGCACGCAAATACACGCATATACACATACACACACACATGTACTTAACCACTTCTCCCTTGGTCGGCTTCTGCTCTCTTTCAACAGATGCAGGGTATGAGTAGAAACAGCTGTAGCAGATAAATGGATTTGAGGTTTGACAGATGGAAACATGCTTCCTCTCTCTGCTTGGCTCTACCCGCAGGACTTTACAGAACACCCACAACGCTGCACGGTTGGAGGGGGGGGGCACGACAAGATGATTGGTTTTGTGTTGCCTCCTTGATGTACCTTATAACAGTCAGTGACACAACTCTTGAAGATGCTATCAGTCAGTTTACATGAGGATTTTTGAAACTTTCCTGAGTAGAACAATAAGGCAGCTTGGAACAATACCAACAAAAACTAAAGCAGATCAGAGCACAGTGTGTCTTCATATTTTGTCAAAACAACTGTTTTCTTTCATGCTGTGTCCTATTTACGTTGTGTTATCCTGTCCCATGTGTGCAAAATTCATCTTAATGTTTTGTTGATGTCATTAAGATGAACATTTTAAACTATTTTAGGCGTTGTGTTTGTTTGCTTTATGTTCTGTTTTTAGGTAAGATGCTTTTTATGAGATGCAAAGAGCCTTTCTGTTGCACAAATTATCAATTTACACCTCTGCTTTCTGTTTTAAAACAGCATATTTAATTTGTCGCCCGTTTTTTAAACACTTCATGTCTGCGTTTCACCGCTCTGCAAATAAACTAAAGCAAAGCTAACCCTAAATGCTCCTGCACCAGATGCTACCGAAAACATATGCCGTCGAAATCCTCACTGAAGTACATCAGGCTGAAATGTTCCGTTTGGCCATTTTATATGAGAGCACAGTGTGGTTTTCCCTTTTCATTTTAACCACAGATGTTAACAGCTCACTGGAATTCATACATTTCCACTAATAATACACTGGCCTAAGGGGACAGCTTTCAATGCTATGACCTATATAGCGTCATTATTTCAGGGATTAATTGACTAAGTTAGATATCGTATTACAAAATGAATAGCATCACCCAGAATTCTCAGCTGCTGTATGGAACTATTCATTGTTATCCTGTTTCCTTGACATGCGATCCCAGACAGAGACATCGACAGAGATACAAAAGGTTTTTATATACGTTGTGGTTTCTCATACTAACATGGGCGTGGGTGGCTTTTGCGAGTATAATCAATCTGAGTACACTTGTGGATATAGGTGCAGGTGTGTGATAATGATGGTGTGTGTGTTTGTGTGTGTGTATATACGCAGGATGTATTTGCATAGTTGAATCTGCAAGTGTTTACAAAACAAACCTGCAGCTGTGATCTTTTGGGTTTCCCTGCAGTGAGGCGGCGGCCCTGGCCAGGCCCAACCGTGAGAAGGAGTGGTAGTACGTGAGCTGTGTGTCTGACAGGCTGGCCACGCCATCTGGCTCGTCGTACACGTTCTCCCAGTACGAGTTTAGAGCCGGCGTTCCTTGGAGAAACGATCCAAACAGGTAGGCGTCCAGCTGGTTCACTATCTCCTGGTTCACGCTGGCTTCAAACTTCCTGGCAAAGAAGGTGGGTCGCACTGTTTGCTGCAGAGGGAAAGGGAAGGGAGGAAGGCGGGAGGGGAACAGAACAGCAAAACAGGGAGGGATGAGATAAAGAGAGCAAAAAGGGAGAAGATTAAGATAGGGTGGTGTGCCAGGATGGCGGCGGAAGAAATCTGATGTGTGAGATGTGTGTGGAAGTGACGTGTGGGCAGAGAAGAAAGAATGTGAGGACAGAACGTAGAGTATAGGTGGTAGAAGGAAGCAGATAAAATGGAGGTAAATCTTTTGGCTTTGGAGTAGTGAATGAATCGTTATACACATTAAATCAAAATGAATCTCTCTTCAGTCTCTCTCATTCTTTAACCTGCAGAACAAATGGTCTATATGTACTAGGTGTATGTCAGGGGTTCCCAACCTGGGAGTCAGGATGCCTACAAGGGGTGACAGGATAAATTTGAGTTGTCGTGAGGTGATTAAAAGAGTACTCCACCGATTTAGCATTGCGCTCCTGTAACATTGTTGGACTCAAGATGGACAGTGAAGAGAAAAAAGGATCAAAAGGCAACAGAACCAGAGATTTTATCTTGTTTATTTCACATATTCTTCTTTCTTGTCAGAACATGCTTCTTCAGGGCTCTAAAAATGATTCTGATAAAACGAGGAAAAAAAAAAAAAAAAAAGATCCATTATGGCTGGCATACACAATCAGTGACAAGAGCCAATACGATTTCACAAGCCCAAAAGTTTGGGAACCACTGCTCTTTACAGTTCCCATGAGTCAATTAAAATTATTCATGTGAGTCAACACAATGCACTCACTATAAAATTTGAATTAGGAAGTAATCTATCCATCTTAAATTCCCTGTCTTGCAGGAGGGAGAAAACATACTGTTCATTTTCTGAGTTGAATACTTTGTGATTGGTATTTGACATGCAGGGCGGATTGTCTAAGGAAGAAAAGCGGAGGCATAGGAGAAATTTTGGGGGAAAATAAATTACATAGTGAGAGAGGTCTTTAAATGTTAATGACATGACAATGCACGTATAGGTGAAGGGATGTTGGGTGCTTCACCGGGGCTGCAAGTCACTCCGGTCATCTGTGTCAGACAGTTTGATCACAGGAATTATAGTCAATGTTAGGGGGTAAAGGCGCTTGATGAAGAAAGGTAAGAAGTAGCCTTACACCAGCAGCTGTGTAATTTCTCAGACCTGTCCTTTTCAGTATTTTTCCATCTCATTCATCATCTCTTTCCTCAACAGTTCTTTGTATGAGCCGCTCTGTCTGGCCTCTTCCACTCCACCCATTTCTTTCTCACCCTCTCTGTTCCTGCCACACTGTTGCTTGTGTGGTTGATGGTGCATCATGAAATCTGCCGCCTCCACAGCTTGGCTTACACACAAAGACATCTTTTCAGTCCCAGTCACAAAACTATTTACTGATAGTTCCCCAGCACCCAACACCTCGGTGTTACCTGCTAAAAAAAAGGAGACCTAATGAAGCTGTGGCACATTTCTGAGACTTCACTGTTTTCTCAGGCTGGAGTGGCGACTGTGGGATGTTGGTGCAGCTTCACACGGTACCAAATGATGCATTAATCTTCTGCGATTGGCCAGAGATATCAAATGAAACATGAAGGTGGGGGTTTGAGTTTTCTACACGTACCCAGATCTTGTGTGTCCTCACACTGCCCTCGGTGCAGTCATCTGAAAGCGCCAAGCTGTCACAGCCTGTCTTTCAACAGACTTCCCAAATGCACCTCACTCTGAAACACATTACTAAACAACGATGCACTAAGACAAAAGGCACACCATCACTCTTTTTCACCTCCCCTGGCGAGTGCACTTCGCAATCACCATGTGGGAAACTCGCCAGTTGTACCTTGAATTATTCCTCTCATCTGCAAACCAAATTCGAGCGTACTTTAATTGTCTGGATCTTCCGCTCTGCTAAGGTTCAAAGGGAAACTTGGATTGTGTGCTCAATGGAATAATAAGTCCTATTAATACCAGGGCCTGGCTGGTTGCTGGAAAGGCTGCTTTGTATCCAGGGTTGGACTTCACTGAGACCAGGGTGCCAGCCAGACCCGGCAGCAGTACCAAGGACCTGCGGTAATGTGTTGGCACTGAATTGCCAGAGACTGAGGCGAGACAGACGGCAGAAAGATCTGGCAAAGGGATAAGTGAGGTCAGCGCGACGGCTTTGACTAGCATGTGAAGGACAGGAGAAACAAAGTGAGTCACAGCACCAAAAGGATATTTAGCTGTGGCAGATTGTTTCACTTTGTACCACAGCTTTTAACGTTATAGGAGCACATTAAAAGTCAAACTGCGATACTGACTTTCTCTGGGGTCCCGGAATCACTGCCACTCATCCACTTTCATTTTGAAAAGCGCACTAACCCTCATCTCCCCCTCATACCCAAGACAGGGAGGATCTAATTACTATTAATTCCCCCCCCCCCCCTTTCAGGGTCATACTAATAAAGACATAATTTTGCACATATTGATTGTGAAAGCTGTGGGAACAGGCTGGATGATGAGGGTGAGAGGACAGACCTTGAGGGCAGAGAATTTAGAGATTGACTGCTGCTGATTTCCCACGACGTACTGAAGTCTGTGCGCTGCAAACATCCACCAAAGTGATGTATTCTTTTCATTTTCATTTTAGTTTTATCGGATGTCTCTGATGGACTTTTTATCCGGAGCACTCAAAGCCCAGGGACTGTATTTATCAAACTGCTAAAAGTGAAATTTTGAAGTGAAGTGAGACAGATAAGTAAAAGTTCTTCACTTTTACTCTTATTAAAAGACCTAAGAATAAAGGATATGATTCAGTTTTCTTCTGACTTGAATTACTTTTAAATTTTAAATAGCTCCACAGGTCTCTTAAGTTATTTAGGAGTAGCTTTTTAGGGTCCTAGTTGGCGGTGACACAGAGACAGAGGAGACCTTCTGAGACATGTTTTAGAATGACTGTACGATACATCATTGGTCACCATGAATAATATGTTATCTCAAGCAATATGTGTAATTCAGAGCAGGATAGTTTTGACTTTCCAGTTGCAGATGCTGCTTGATTGTTATCTCCACATGGACTTTTTGTTGTACACTCTGTTGAAACTGTGACATGTGCAGAGTGGAAGAAGTATTCAGACCCTTTACTTAAGTAAAAGTACAGTAGTATCAGCAAAATGTACTTCAAGTATCAACTACTAAGAACTGCTAAAACCTCATAGACATCTGTAATTTGATAAGGGGCCCCATAAAGTTAGTGCCTTTTTGTAAGGGTTCACAAGTTGAAAATGTTGGTGCCTACTGGTTGAATGCATAGCTTATTATATGTTTTTCTTTATTTTACTGAAATCTTATCTGAAAAGTAACTGCTAGCTATAACTATCGGAAGTGTAGTGGAGTACCATATCTCTTCCTGAAATGTAGTAAAGCAGTAGCATAGCAAAACTGCACTCAAGTACAGTACTTGAGTAAATGTACTTAGTTACATTCTGTCACTAGACAGATGTACATTTGATATTTTGAACCATTCATTTGATTTACTATCTTGACTTTACATCTTTTAAATTTCTTTTTTTCTAATTCATATCCATGACACTGGTACATTAGCACAGTCTTCAGAGCAAGCCACCCTGCCTTTAACTACAAATATTGTTTGTGTATGCGGCAAATAAACCTTTGAATCCTTGAATATTACACTATTCTTGCATTCTGAAACAACTTGAACAAAGGTAACATTGATTTTGATTTTGCTTGAGATCTCTCTGTGTGCATCTTTTTTGTCTGTGTTTGTCTGCACTTCTAAATTCTCTTTATTATATGTTTGATGAATCTTGTCTACTAGCAGCAGACTTTCCTCAGTGCTCTAGTCAATCATTTCATCCCTACCTGAGACTATGCTATGAGGCTACTTAACGTTATGTGTTAAAGTTACTGGAGATACTTGAATGAACAATACAGCAGATGTGAGGTAAATACTTATGTCTGGTTGGTTATTCATACATGTGATTAATCGCTCTTTTCTCTAACACCTCACTGTCAGTAAGAGTAAGTCACTTGATAAATATGTCTTCTTCACTTTAAGAGATGACCTTTTTTTACTCCTATTTATTTTTTATTGATATTGTAAAGCTAAATGAGTGTGTTGACATTGGCAACACAATACTTACTTATAATGGGTTACATATTAATCTTATAGAACAAATATATAGTCAGTTGTTCCAGTATTTCACACAGTGTTTCGTAGTGTAGTCTTGAGATAAAGTTTCTGTTTTTCTCCATTCAGTTTCATTGCCCTCAAGTCGTCCTTGGTTGGTATTGCCTGCAGCTATTTCCATGTAATGGCTTTTTGGCTCACAGCAAAGAGTATTTTAAATAGAAATTCAACCTGTGCCATGAGTTTATCAGGGATTTTGTCGAGGTTTTATGCAATGAAAGAGCAATTAACTTCTATTCCAAATATTTTAATTCTCTTGAAAAAACGCCAAGAAAATATGAAAATAAACAACCATTTTTTTGCTTTTTATTTTTTATTTCTATTTTTTAACCAAAATGCCTCCAGCATTCATTTTTATCCCTGAGGACCCCTTTGTATAAACTGCAATTTTCGAGTACTAGTTGATCGATCATGCAAGTAAAAAATTGAATTTCTCTACATTAATGTTGTGTGTCACCATTACCTGGAAGCGGTGGAAGTCTGCAGGCTTGAAATCGTTAGGGGAACATCCACACCAGTCCACGATGTGCTTGTACTGGCACTTACAGCCCAGTTTACGATTCCAGTTGGTGATGCGCAGGTTGTTATCCACCATGCTCTCACAATGGGCGCTGTTCTCCAGCACTGTGTGGAAGAACGACTGGGAAGTGAGAAAAAAAAATTGGATGGGGGAAGGTGGGCAAAGACAGAGAGACGAAATTAGGAAATTGCGTTCCTTTTCTTTTTTTCACAGCATCCAACTCATGAGAGGAAATAGAATAGCAGCAGACAATGGTATTTCACAGCAGCTCGTGATAAACATCCAATTTCCAGGTCAGCCTTTATACCTTTCCTTCACTTTATGATTGTATGTCTGACTCCGCGTTCTTTTTCTTCCCCTGCTCATCTAACACAGCCATGAAAAGAGAACAACATATACTGCTTCTATAAATGATGCAGTGTTAATACAAAAGCAGTGCTCGCTTGTCACTCAAAGGTTAAGATACACTTGAAGACGTCTGTGTGTGCCTGTGTGTGTGTGTGTGTGTTACCTCGGCAGGCAGCAGAGTGTAGGCGTAGAAGCGCTTCATGTTGGTGACCAGGTCGTCCTTGGAGTTGATGACATATTCCACAAACATGCGGTTGAGAAGGAACCAGTCGGACCCCCCGTCCACTGAGATGCCTTCTGGGATTTTGCGATCTCCCAGCCGCCACATGTGGGTATCGCACTCGTAGAACAGACGATCCAGACCCTGCTTACGGATAAACCTAATAAACACACATAAAGGTATGGTTACACAACTGACTACAATTTATTAGTGTTTACTGTGAATTCTAAAAATACCAAAAGCTAGGTGAAAATCAGTCTTTATAAATACCATTTACATAAAAACAAGCACTCTGTAGTTCTAGTTAGTATAAACTTGTGCATAATCAGCAGCTCTTTTCCATTTTCTCCCTTTTTCTCTCTCTACTTTCCATAAATGGAAGATTTTTTGAGATGTGCTCTTCAGAAAAGGACCTTGTTTACTATAAACTTCAGTGAATATCATCTTGCAGGAGGGAACAACTTTTGGTTGCTTGTAACAAAATCTGGGCGAAAGTCTGTATTAGAATCTGGATCTGCTCTGGGTATTTTTTGGTGAATATTGGTAAAAAAACTGAACGAGATGAGCTCAAAAAGAGCAAAGTAAATACTGAAAATATGCTCCGATGGATGTAGAGACTCAACTGCTAAACTGTTTAAAACTTCCGTATTGGGTCATTCCAGGTCAAATCAGAGAGAATCCAGGAAAGTGGTTGCAGCACCGTCTCAGATTTTGTTCAAAGTTTGTATGTATAATGTCTGGCTCCCTAAACCAAGGCCTGTAAAATATTTTTTTTAATTCCCATGTTTTTATATTTTTTTGGCCTTAATTTTACATTCTCAGAAATGCCTTGTCTGGGCATTGATAGCATAAAAAGTGTTAGTCTTAGATTCACCAGACTTTGTAAGATGGAAGACAAACATGTTCTCAGTATGACTGAACCATTAAAAGTTTGTACTGTACGGCTATAGAAGAAAATGATGTACTAGAAATTAATCGTGATGAAAACTATTTTCTTTTAACCATATAACTTGAACAATGGAACTAAATTGGGTATGTGTTTGGTGTTTTCGTGAGAATATGTAAGAACATATGTGAGGACATGTTTCAACATGCATATCAGTACAGTTTCCATATAGAGCTTTCTCAAATCTTTGTCTATTTTTTTATGAAGGGAAAATGGAAGGACATTGGCACTTTGTGCCCTTAATAACCATACATCAACCAATTCCCATGTACATTTTCATGTTCCTACTAGATACCTCACATACCATTTTGGTCCTATGAAAATGACAATACGCTTTCACGCCTTGCTCTATTCATTACATCTTCATGTCCATTGGTGGTAGAGACCTCAGATACTGGAGCAGCATTAAGAAAAGATTGTATTTTGAAGAAAAAATAATGATTGATATCATACTGGCACAAAAATGTGAGTTTGTAGTATCCTCATTATCATCCTTGTTTAGGAATTTTGCACTTTTTCTTCCAAATCTAGGACCTTATATAAAGATACAGTGGCATGCAGTACAGGCTTATAATGCTTTTGGCATAAAGATAACATGTTTGTCTTCCATCCAACAAAGTCTGGTGAGGCTGGTGAGTCAAGATATTCATGCCCAAACATGGCATCCCAGATAAGGCATTTCTGAGGCTGTAAATATGAAATAATTCAAAATATGAAAACATAGGATTTAAAAAGAGATATTTTACAGTCCTCTGTTTTTGGACCTATTCATTACATAGACAAGGTCTGAGCAAAATCTGAGACAGTTCAGCAACAATCTTATCTGATTCGACACAGATTGTATAACCAAACATTACTTTCCTTTGCATTAATGCAAAATTTGTTTCCTATCCTTGGCCTTTGAAGACTTGACAAATATGTTGTTCACGCTTGTCATTACAGACTTTTATCAACGGCAAGAAAAGTGGCAACCTGCATACATAAGGGATGGTGTTACTCCTGTGAATGTATCGAGTGCTAGATAGAGGGAGTCAAATTCAGGTCAGTCAGGTCAAAATGTTCCCACTGCTCTCTGAACGGTGACAAAGACTGTTGACGTACTGACCTTGTGGCTCACAGGCACACATGCATTTACATATGCAGATGACATTTTGGAAATGCACTCATGCATTTTTCAACCATTTCTATTTGTTTTAGCCATCCAAACATATGCATATACCGGTGGATTACCAACATCATTGCTGTTGTTAAGACAGAATTAAATCAGGCACAAAACCCACTCCGTCAAACAGCACTGAATAAAATACTCTGACTGCAAACACAAAAAGGTACTGCTGAGTCATGCTGAGTCATGCATCCATGCTGGGTGTTTTTTATTTCCTTATTATTTATTTTTCATGTGTTTTGGGGTATTTTTGCCCACAGTGTCGGGCGTTGGCTGCTTTGCCACCGGTGCGTGACGGGGCAGAAAGCAGAGGGCGGCAGTGGAGACGGGCCCTCTGGCAGCGACATCGCTAGCTCACCCCACTAAGAAGGTTAATTAATGAAGCCACAGATGGGAGCTAATTGTATTATGATTCAGTGAATGCGCCGTGCTAGCACGAGTGTGCTGTGTGTGCGTGAGTAAGAAGGAGAAACAGAAACAGCTAGTCAGAGAGTAGGAGAAAGGGTGTGGTGTTGTGGGGAGATTAAAATGAAGTTTCAAAATTTGCATCTCACCTGGCGTTGTCCCTGCCATGGGACTTGATGAAGTTCATGTCTCTGTATTTGGACAGGAAGGCCACCAACTGGTTATTGGTCCTGAAATGGAAGAAAATCACTTACTTTTGACAGGGAAACATATGGTTAGGCTTAGCTCAAAGTGGAACATTGATTTTGCAGTACATGCTATAGGAAACAATGCGAGTTTTGGAACTATGTTATGCAAATGAACCCATGTGTTACTGTTTGTTAAGGAAAAGCTCCTCAAACCTGCAATGAATGAACTTTCTGGACATTTGGAGGCAGTGGAAAAATTTTGAAGTCAACACTGACATACAGTATCATCGCCATTTAAGTTGATATGGTGAACTTTTGAGCAAACAGTTGCTTATTAAGACATCAAACAGTTACGGAGCAACATCAGCTTTCATTTGGAATCGCATCTTTGTCCACTTGCCAATTCTAAGTCCAATATTCACTCCCCTTTTAGCTCTGTTTTGGTCTCCACCAGCTCCTGAGGGAAATATCGGTCTCTTTAGCTGCTAAATGCTCCACTATGCAAACCAGCTAGTTGCTAACTATGTCTGTCTGTTGTTTTGTGCTGAGATTGTTATTATTATTGTTTATTACATTTCTATTATACAAATATAAATTATAGCCACAGTGAAATAAAAGATACATTTTCCAAGTTTTAATACTGTGTTCCTTTGTTACTTTATTTGTTTTCTCTTATTAGGTGGCAAATATATGTAAAAAAAACAAAAAACAAAACAAAACAAAAAAAACCCCATTATATATATTGCGAAATCCCTCTCTTTTCTCTTCCTGTAAAATGAAAGTTATCTGATCAAATGTGATTTGGAACGATTTGGAACTAACCCCACCCATCATATAAACCCATGCCACACCGTTGGCCTGGTGTAGTTTCTTTTGTTATTGTTTTCAAAATAAGGGAATAAAGTCTAATTTATTTTCTCCCTTGTCCGCCTTCTCCTCCCCTAACAAAGCAGGTAAGGGAGGTAAGAGTGGTGGCCAAAATTTTCCACAGTTCTGTATCTCACTATGCTGGTACTCTGCTGGAACTTGTCAAGCCTGTTGCAAGAAATCTGGGTGTTTGACTTGATAGTAATTTAAATTTTGAGCAGCATGCAACAAAAAGGTGGTCCAATCATGTTTTTATCATCTTAGAAATAATTTAAAAACACATCTTTCCTTGCTCTTAAAGATACAGAGACCATTTTACATGCTTTTATTTCTTCACGCATTGATTATTGCAACATCCTTCTTACTTGTCTTGTCCAAAAATCTATCGACCGATTCCAGACTCAGCTGCCCAGGCTTTGAACCAGAACCAAGAGACGTGACCAGATCACTCTTTTTTTAGCATCTTTACACTGGCTTCAAGTATGTTTTTGAAATTATTTTAAGATTTTACTCATTATTTATAAGTCTCTTCATGGCCTTTCTCCCAATTTAATTTATGACCTTTTAGTACCATGTGAGCCAGCACGTAGTTTGAGATCCTCAGGCAAAGATCTTTTATCTATTCCGGGGACGGGGCTGAAAACTAAAGGGGGGGAGAGCATTTTCAGGCAGTGCCCCGAGGCTCTGGAATAATCTGCCTAAGGAAATCAGATTGGCTGACTCAGTGACATCTTTAAAATCCCTTTTAAAAACATAGTTTTTTGGAGAGCCTTGTCTGAGAGTTTTGCTTTATCTTTCTTGCCTTCTTATTCAGTCTAATCCCCTTTTTATAATTTCTTTTATCTTACATCACTGAATTGGTTTTATCTTTTATCATATGATTTTGGTTTTATTTTGCTGCCCTGTTGTAGCATACTGTAACTGCATTTTGATTTTAATTTGCTGCCCTGTGAGGTGCGTTTGAGTTTTGAAAAGTGCTCTACAAATAAAGATTATCATTATTATTATTATAGCTCCAGCTTGTGCTGTATATTAACTAAGCCATGCCCACTTTTGACTAAAAAAAACTACATCATAATGATTTGATTTACATCACCTGTAACTAAACCATGGATGTATTAAGAGAGCTGGATATGGGGACTCCACTCAGCCTTGCTCCCAATTTCCCCCCAGCGGCCAGACATGGTATTGCAACAACAACAAAAAAATCCTTGTGTCCCGAAAAGTTTTTTCCCTATGGACCACCATTATAAAAGAGACATCTGTAAAACAGTTGACAACACACCCAGAACTGCAAACAAGGCTGATTTTTATTCTTTTTATTATGAACGTTTAATCCATGGAGGTTTTATATTTGTAAAACTTTCTTAGAGCCCAGAATAGTGAGTTTAATTTTCGTGACGTCACAACAATGTAAAGTCTATGGGCCGAGCAGAATCGTGCGGGCGGGGCACTAATTGAGTGAAGGAGTCCAACCTGAACACTGTATTTTCTGGCAAAGTTCAAACATTTTAGGTTATTTCACATGAGAGATTTCTGTGCTTGTGTTTTTGTCTGTTGTCTGTCTGTTTCTTCACGGGTTCAAAGTGGTGAGGGGGTCAGTAAGAAAAAGTGTTGTGTGCAACAATGAGAATTTAGCGAAATCTGATTCACAATGTAATGATAGTTATTCAAATCTGTTGAAACCATACCCACAGATTTCTGATAAAGCAGAATAGTTGAGTTTTTGAATGTTAAACTCTTGATAAACAAAAACTAAGGATGTTTATCCTTCCAAACTTTAACTTTGAGTGTTGCTTATTTAGTCATGAATATTTAGACATCTCCTCCGGACATGTTTTAGGACAAAAAACACTCTGCTTGGAATAAAATTATTTTTGCATATAGTTTTTCCATTGAATGTTCAAAGTTCAATTACGTTAACTCAAAATTAAATCTACTACTTCCCGAGTCTATTGATATGCAAATGTTGTTCATTTCAAAAGTTAACAGCCAAACACTTTTCACGTAAAAGTCTGTTCTCAGTGTACGCGCACTCGAGGCTTCAAATTTCCACATCACACTTGCGTAAGTTGCATGTTGGACCATGATTTGCTTCCAAACTATCTGTGATGTCACAAAATCCCACTCAAACTCAGATTTAAGCTGAGAGCAGAGAAACTTTTGAGAAGCATTTTTGAGTGGAAGGGGACTTCATTGTTATAGAAAAATACGTTTTTTGGGCTTCACATCACATCCGATCAATTAAAGACCTCGGCTGCTCTCACTTACTGTCCTTAAGTCCCTTCAAACTGTTAAAACTACTCAAGATTATACAAAAGGTTGTGCTGTTCATGATTTTGATGAATGACTTCATGCTGTTCTTATATTTTAGTGCAGTCTACTCGCTTATACACAGGCCAGACAAGCTAAAAGCTTTGCTCTGCAGGCTATGCCCCAGTCAATGGCTCTAACATTTCATCTGTTGTGGAGCCTTTCATGATGGCTTGGCTTGCCGTTCTAAAAGAGCAGCGAGGCTCTGGTAAAAAGCTCAAGGATCAGTGGGGGGAGGGACAAGTGCATATTAATGTCATTTTCTCTTAAAGGAGCAATTTCACAGCCTGGGGGGCTTATCTTAGGAGGTCCTGAGCCATAAAGCCTAACTGATGATGTGCTGCTCAGACGCATGCAGTCTTCTCTGTCTCCACTTCCGACACACACACATCCACGTATGCTGTGTATCTGCTAGTACGCACACAGACAGTACAATATACATGCACAGAGACGCAAAATTGCTTGTAGGCAGGCAGACACACATAAACACAGAGCAAGGGGAATTCATGTCAAGCTCCACATTTGCCACCTGAGTGGTCACCCTGTCCACTGGGTCTAGTTTGCTCACTGTCAGCCCCGTGGCTGCGCTGTCTCAAAGTGGTATTCACGCTCACACATTAACACACACACTGCTGTGAGTTTCAACCCCACCTGACACAGAAAAATGTGCACCTTTTCAATATCATGGCCAATTAAAGTTAATCATTATGCCACTTTTTCACTTCCCTGGTCTTACAGTTAAATTCATAATGTGCTCTTTTTATAACAAGGACTTTAAATATACCATCCCAGAGGGGAATAGCTGTCAGGTTGTGAACCTACATTCTAACAACACTCAAACAGATAAGAGATGGATCATATATATTCATCGTCCTTGTCCTGGAAAAACCTTCAAAAGTTCAGTAAATACTACTGGAATTTTTCAACAAGTTTTTTTTAATTTTCAGAAGTGCATTTTTAGATGAGCTGGCTCAGTTCTAATGGGGTATAAAGGCTTTTTTCATAGCAGCAAATGACACCTATCAATATCAAAATACGAGATGCAACATTTTTCCTTGATGCAGGTGACAAAGTGAAAGAGATTAGAAGATATGATGCCTGCAGCCAGTCATTGTCTCACAATGCTCAGACGTCTTAAAAGCTGCTGTAAAGTGGCTATGAAGAGAAAAAAGAAGTAAAAGCAGGGAGACTGCAGATAAAAGCTGGGAAAGAGCGTAGTACTCTCTGACAAAGCAAGCGTGTAACTCATCCTCTGGCCTCTCTCTGGACACACACACACACACACACACACACAGTATATCTCCCCCTGGACACACAGCCCCTCTGCTGGTGTGAGGGGCTCTGGATTTGCCTTTGAGAGCCATCCATGCGACAGGACAGACATTATCAGGGAATTAGAGGGGAAATAATGCTTGTCTCCAGTCCCATTGATAACAACAGCAGTAGTCAGGGTAGCGCGGGGCAGGGGAGCCCCCCGCATTCCTGACTGCACCACCGCAGTACGGTCACAACAGAAAGACGAGTGCCAGTGGGACCAAGCCTGTGATCAAATAATATTGTAACATAAAGAAACACTGGTGCAGGTTGGAAAGTTTTAGCTGGATAAATGTAATAGGATCAGTATAAGTATGGGTTAAAGCTTGTAATGAATTGACAAAAAAGTGGAAGAATAACAAATGCCGTTGTTGGGGTTGGTAGTCTGGCAAGAGTGAGGCCTCTGCTTATGCCAACATGTTTTTCTGTTGTACAGTAAGTCCATAATGATAATGTAATAATGATGTGTTTATTTCTGAGGGAAAATGTCTCTTTTCGCCTGATCCCCTTCCCAAAGAGATCAGAAAGGATTGTCAGTGACAAAACAGCTGAATGCCTTTCAGTTTTTTGCTTGAGGACACTCAAGAAGCAGGGCTGCTCACTCTCACAGGAGCTTGAACCCAGGCCTGCCATTTTAAAAGGACCACATTTGCACATTTGAGTCAGTAAATATGCAGTGCGCAGACTTGGTCAAATCCAAGCTGTGGTTACAAATGCACTTGCTAAGCAAAGATACAACAGTGCAATTTACATATTTTCATATTGCATGGATCCAAAACATGCAGTTCCCTCTCTCTCCCCTTCCCTAACCACTTATTCTCGCTCCCTCGCCTCTCCCTGTCATTTCTGCCTCTCGGCTCCCTCTTTCACTCCATCAATCGTTTCGTTTCCCAACAGATGGGGCTTAAAACCTCCACTGTCAGCCCTTTTCTTAACAACATCACCCTCATGCAAATGAGGAGGTAAAAAAAGGAAAAAAAAAACACTTTCTCGGCGCATGCACTTGCAAATACCTTTAATCATGCAGGGTTAATATGCACACATGTACACAGACAGGTGCTGAGACACACTCAAAAGACACTACGCTCAGACATCCACACACTGATGCAGAAACACAGACACATGCACAGAGAGGCAGACACAGGCAACATGTCAGCGGCGTTCATCAATATGGTGAAAACTGTTAAACACAACAAGACCGAAGCCGTCTATGAACAACATCCACATTTGCCCCTGCATCTTGGCTCCAGCTGTGGAGACATCAGATCCAGCTTCTTTTTACCTAGTAGCCATTACAGCTTGTCTAAATTCAACTGGTGGACATCTGGCTGTGCAGAGGAGATAACTCTCTCCTTAATAGGAGGATTTTAATTGGCTGCTGCAGAGCTACATCAAAAACCCAGCAGACCCTTAACTCCTAGGAGGACTATAAACTCACATAAAAAAAAAAAACAGTATAAGTCACAAAATTTCTCCTCCAACTTTTCCATGACCACATGTCCAGTTCACGTAGACTCTGTGGCTTTTAATTACCTTTTAAGGCCTCTTAAAAGGGATGTTTTCAAGTGGAGAGATGAATTTTGGACCATGCAGTACATAACAGGCCTGGAAAGTCAATAGGTATTGACCCTGGGCAATTAAATTGTAATCAGCTCACCACGTAACCCATTCAATGGAGTGCAAGCAAGGAAGCACGGACTTGGAAGAGAAGATGTGAACCAATAGTGTTTGAGAAAAGCAGAGATTCTACTTCATTGATCTGTTTGGTTTGTAGTGACTCTGTATTTAAAGCTCACAGTTAACCACAGGAGCACCAGAGCAGTGTGTATTGAATTTATTTCAATATTGGCTGAGAGCTGTCTACTGTTGTTGCACATCCATGGTGACTGTCTTTCTAAAGAGAAAACCATGTCCAATCCACAGATTTGGAACCTACTATATTGGATTCTTGTGCAGAAACTCTACCTTGTTTCCTTACAGGACAATTTTTAAACAAATTACCAGACTGCCTTCCCCTAAGGCCTACCCCACTACCACACTACCCTTTACTGAACTCCCTGAGTGTGAGGTGCTCCTCTGTTACCTGATAGGGTAGTCAGCAGCACTGAGGTTGATGAAGAAATCCCAGCTCCAGTCCCTCATGGCCAGCAGGTCAGCCATGCTGCGAAGATACATGGTCAGCAGGCTGGCACCACCCCAGATGGTGGCCATACGCCACGGTGTCACCCTCACATTGGGATACTGGGCAGCCAAGGCCAGCACCTGCCTGTACAGGTAGTTGGACCGCTGAAACAAAGGAAATTGATTAATTTTCTGTCTGATGTCAAAAGATGATATTTTTAAAAGTTAATGGAATTGAAAAACAAATAAATGTAATTACTTTAAACCAAACTTCGGTTAAAAAAAACCACTGAATTTAAAAAGGACTTGACTGGCCTTATATTGCAGTAAGTACATCATGTTTGCAGGCTCTCTGTGGCTCACCTGATCAACGTGTATGTAGTAGTAGTGCGAGGTGTGGTAGATGGCTTTGAAGAGGCGTTGAAACTGGCGAGAGGCTCGTCCATGGACCACCAGGACAAACGCTATTCTCACTGGTTTTAATGAAAAGCTCTCAGCAGAGTCCTCATCCCACTGGACATTCACATTGGCTTTACCTGTGCAGGTGCAAAGACCAGACCGGAATGTACATTATTAAGTCTTATTTTTTTTCTGCATTTTAATTCACACAGCATTGCATATATTCTTCATCAGTTATATTATCAGTGGCTGTTCGCATGTTTGATTACAAAATCACATCTGTTGTTTATTTGAGCTTTAAGAGGCTGTGCTATTAGTCAGTATAGAACGGTGAGCACCTATAAATATATTTGAGGGACAAAGAAAGCAAATATGAAATCATATTGAATATAGTTGATAATGATAATTAAATGTTATTCTTTTATTATACAGAAAGCAGAAATAGCTAAACAAGGTTGCTAAGCAACACACTGAGTAGCAGTTTGAGCGGTGATTAGCATATTCATAATGATTAACTGCTATGTCGCAATTCAGTGTGTATTTTATATTCAGTCTGAGTGTTACTTAGTTTGATCTGAGGAAATACCTGTTTTGTAACTACTTATCAAGATGCTCTCTTAAAGATACATATTAATATAATAAACCATTATGCCTTGAAAAACACGAACTATAAGTGTATAACATAACTTGCCGTTGCTCTCTACTGTGTCATACATACATCAGACGTTCTCTGGAGGCCAAATTGGTTACAATTATTCACAGGGAACCTAAGCCATGCCTCAACTAAAATATTAATAAATGAATGAATAAATAAGAACAAAAAAATTCACACATCTATTTCAGTCGTGCTGTGGAACAAAAAACAGTACCACAAAACAGTACTTCATATATTTTCTTACGCGATCGAATTGGAACTATGACAATTTCAACCACACACTACACACACTGTAACTGCTATCCTCTTTCAGACTGGAATCCTATAAGCGATTCCTCTGGGGCTTCCAGGGTGGAGCACAGTTTCACAATGTGCTATCTTTCCTCTCAGACAAGACTCCCAGAAGATGCCTTGAATTTCACAAAAATGGCAACAATAAACAGTATAGGAAAGCACGGCCCTGGTCACTGCCTGCCAAGCCACTATAAAATTAAACAATTCCAACAATCAATGAAGAGCCATTGGTAACCTTACATAGCTCCACTGTGTGGTTTTGTACCACCCTTAACTGCTCAAAAACAAACACTTGCACTCCAAACCCCAAAAACCTTCCCCAAAGCAGTTCTGCACCGTCAAGTCCCCAGAACATTATCACAGACATTGTTTGTTTTTCAATCTTTAGTTAATACAGCAAATGTGCACACGCAGCTTATGAGACATGTTTGTTCACACAACGTGCCTTAAGGAGATTAATGACTATAATTTGGGACTTCAGTTCCCAAGAGCCTGTCTGTGATAAAGAAGTAGAGGAAGCTGAGGGAATACTGAAGTGAGGGGTGTTTATTCCCCTGAGGTGACGTTTCCTCAAAAAACCAAACAAACAAAAAGTAGCCCCTCCCGGCTCCTCTAACTGTCTGGCCCTGGGGTCCTGTAATTACTCAAAATTTAAGGGCAGGTGACATGTCTTTTTTTATGAGCTAACAGGGTGGGGATAAAAAGGCTTGGTTGCTCCCGTTCAACTAATCTCTTTCATCCAAATTTAAGGCTGTCCAACGTGGCTTTGTTTAAAGGTTTGACCACCAGGGTGAGGTTAATGACACGCTCCCTTGGCTCCAATTGGCCGCGGCTCCTGTCAGTCACTCACTCCTATTTCTTGCTGCTCTTCTCTCTTTCTGCATGTGTGTGAGAGACCTCGGGGGGAAATCTGCTGTAGGCCATATCAGATTGAACAGTAATTGGTGGCAAGCTAAGAAGGTTCACTGGTTTGCTTTGCACACGGATAATTGGCCAGTTGCTTCACAAAGCACTTGAGAGCGTGTGCTATGCTAGCTAGCTGAACTAATGAGCACTGCTGTATGTGTTTGTGTGTGTGTGTGTGTGTGTGTGTGTGTGTTTGTATGTGTGTGCGAGTGAACTTAAATTTTACTGTAAAATTTTACTGTCAAGCATGTTTGTTTATCTGCAGCAGAGCCTCACGTGTAGTATTTTTTGACCTGCGCCTGACGAGATCGCAGGCCTATTCTGAAAGACAAATCAGATGCACTCCCCTTGAGCTCATCACTTTTCATCATGCTTCCCCTCGTCATCAATCTTTTAAACTGCCTCTCCCTCATCTGCTATCACCCTACTCTCTTCCTCCATCGTCTCGTGCAACTTTGGGCTCTTACCCACCCTCCATGTTAACTGCTCATATGAGAGGTTAGAACAAGAGCTGAGCTACGTATATCCCAAAAGGCTTGTACCAAATTGCATTTGAAAACTTCTCTGGGAATGGTGTCTGCTCCTCGAAACCATCCACAAAGCCAGATTTACAGACATATTGATAGGTGTGATTATATGATTACAATAACAAATTTCATATAATTTTCTTTAAACCTTCTAATTTTTTGGCCACTCAATATGTTGATATATGGCTTGTTAGCAGACAACTGCCTACATTCATAAATCCAGCAGACAGGGAGTAACAATAGCATCCATTTGGAACTGGCTAATAACATGTCAAGTAAACTAGCATGTTGCTATCAGTGGCAGCCTTCTGCTCAACCCACGATAACAACCAAACAATCATCTTCATCTTATAGCTGGTGTTAGCTGGTGATGTCTACCACACCTCCAGCTGTGCAGGAAGCATATCAGAGCTGCTGAAAACAGCACAAAGATGCGACAGAAAAACCACCTATGAGAGTGCTGAAGGTGAACCAAAACAGTAAAGTTACAGGCCTTAAAACCAAAACAATGAGCTACAAGAAGCCATGAAGCACCACAGAGCTGAGACGAAGTCGGGGGATAGTTTTTTGTTGATATTATACTATTTGAAACCTCTTTCACACATAAATATTGATTAAAACAGCCATAAGTAAGATTTATAATCAAATATTTTTCAGTACAAGGCCATTAATGATACATTGGTCCACTCGCAAGGTAATACCCCTGCTGGAGCAGCACCTTCCAGTCATATCATGATTAGCCAAGTTAGCATATAGGAGGCAAAGGCACTGAACATGTTCCCCCTGTATTTATTGATGCTAATAACACAATTGCTAATCTAGCCAAGGCCAAGGTCAGAATACTGATCAAACCAAATTAGAGAATTCACCGCTAACAACGTAAGGGCTTGAATTGGGATTGGGAACAGAGGAGGAAAGAAAAAAGAGAGATTGGCAGGCAGCAGGCAGGCAGCGGAGAGTAAGAAAGAAAAGTGATTTAATTTAGCTGTCGTGTTGTTAAGACCCAACCACCAAGGGAAAGCCCTTCAATTTTTTTGTGTCTTCTGATCAAACTGTCAGTTTGAGTGGGATGGGGAGTTGCTGTGTGACATGACAGAAGCTTATGCACAGACAAACGGTACTCCTGCTCTTGGGAAGGGGAATGCACAAAAGTTGCTAAGTCACTGTGCCTCCTAGAGTTCTAATAACATGAGCGAGGGCCAGGAAGGTATCTGACTAGAACAGGCAATGTATGATAGCTCTCTCCTCCTCCCCTGCTGTCCATACTGCATTCAGTCCGCTCCCATGTGTGTAAATGTATTTGTGTATGTGCTGTTCACTTAGACATGGTTGCTGATGCGTGCTGCTCACTGATGGCTGCAGCCACAACAGATTTTGTTTATAGAATCCACAACCAGACTGCAGATGTCTAGAAATTCTTAGGAAAAAAAGTGTGTGTGTGTGTGTGTGTGTGTGTGTGTGTGTGTGTGTGTGTGTGTGTGTGTGTGTGTGTCTGTTTGAGGAAAAGAAAGGAGAACCTGTGTTCTGTGGCCAGCTTTACAAACCAAATGAAAATTGGAAACCAATTTGGAGAGACTAGAAGCAGCATCCCCATTTTTTACAATTTACTTCACCAATTACACAACAGCAAAATAAGACATTTCTTGCCTTTGACAAGTATTGTAATTACAAGAACAGGAAACGTTTTTACCATGTACTAAGCTGGTCCGAGCAGGCTCTTTGTACTTATATTTTTTTCACATTATTCCCTCCAACTCTCTGCTGTACAAGTTGTTTTCACAGCAAAAAAGAAAAAAATAATATGTGTCCGACAATACCAAGAAAGGACATCGACAACCTGTCAGCATTATTTCAAGACGGTTTTACTCTGTGCTTTGTACTTTTAGTAAGCCTGCCAGAAAAATCAAATCTCTCAATTAGCTTACTGATATCCTGATTTTGGATTTATTTGGGAAGTTTTTTTAACTGACTTGAGATGAAAAATTATTTAAAGAGCACTGCAGCCTCTGGCTCCTCTTCCTCAACTATCTTCACTTTTGCTTTCACATAGACATGGTGCATTTGGTAGAAAATAATTCGTCCTTATACTGTATCTTACAGTACAGACTGCATACATACAGGCCTTATGTCCTTATGTTATTGTCCCTCTTCATTCACTGAGCTAAATCAGAATGTTGTTTTGACTGAACCAAATAGTCCTTTTTGAAATGTAGGTTGTGTAGGTTAGGTTTAGGTTAATACTTCTGGTTATCTCATATCAGCGACTTCAGTGTTTTTTTTTGTCTGTGCTCTTCTTACTGGTTTAAAGGGGGCAGGGCTCAGCTGGAAAAAGGTGATGTCACATGCTTTTGTGCACCAGTTAGAGTTAAGCAACATTTGAATCAAAAAGGGGTTGATGTTTATAAAAATATGATAAACCAAACCCACACAGACCTCCACAGGTATAACCATTTGATTACAAATTTCAAACAATCAATCACCCTAATCACACTGATGGACTTACCCTCAAGGGGGCAGTAGCGAGTGACCTTCTCAGGCATTAACTGCCCTTCCTTGTGTCTGCAGTACACTTCGGCGATCTGTTGCCGGCACTCCTTGCTCTTGGCTCTGGAGAGAGCCGAAATGGCTTCCTTCCCACTGATCTCGCACTTGGGTGGCTGGTCGTAGGTCACCTCTAGCGGTGCTGCAGTCACCTGCTTCCTGTGGGTGTGCTGATGTCTGTGCTGTGACTGGGCTTGCTGGGCCTGTGAGGCATGGTATTGCTGCCGCGAAACCCCTGCGATGCCCTGACCACCTGGGTACGAGGCATTGTTGCCGATC
Source organism: Xiphias gladius (assembly GCF_016859285.1). Taxonomy (NCBI): domain Eukaryota; kingdom Metazoa; phylum Chordata; class Actinopteri; order Istiophoriformes; family Xiphiidae; genus Xiphias; species Xiphias gladius. The sequence continues at coordinate 25,547,880 of NC_053414.1, read as the reverse complement.
GCCATCGGCTGGTGGCCTACAGGCAGAACTTCATTCGAGCTGCGGCCCAGACTGGGGGAGATGTTCCGCCAGGCCTGCTGCTGGGCGTGGGCTTTCTCCTGAAAATGCTCCCGCTGCTGCTTGCTGCTGGTGGGGCCCACAGACTGCCGGTGTGGCTGCGAACGCGCACCAAAGTTACTATTGTCTATGTTTTCAAAGTCTTTGGGCACAGAGTTCTCGTTGTTGCTGTCGACTCTACTTTTCTCCTTTGGCCGGTGGGAGTAATATCCATCCTGGAAGAAGAGAATGGGAAGAGGAGGAGAAAGACAAGGGAAGCATTGGGAGGAGAGTGAGGGGGGGGGGTGACACAAACAAGAAAAACAAGATCAGAACTGAGTGTGCGCGGTGCATATCAAATGTCGGATTAACAATCAATGTGGCATGTATAAGCGGGCAGCGCTGCATTGAACCGTGAGGCATGAAATGAAGTAGCAATGTACTGAGGGTGAGGACTACAAGGTGCAACCTAACTGGAGGTGATGCAGGGCTGAGGGTTCTGCCGTGCCGTGCCATCATCAGATTAGCCCCGGTTTCAATTAAATTCTCCCTCAAATGGGCCCAGCACTCCGTAAACAGATTAGCAAGAAGGGGTAAAGGGCCAGAATATGACTGTGGTTTTGTGTGGGTGTTAGTGTGTGTGCATGCGTACAAAGTGAAGAAATGGTAGATGTGTGGCATGTGACTGGAAAGGCTGCACTAGTCAGCGCTGTGTGTCTGCATATATGAGATAGTGTGTGTGCGTGTGTGTGTGTGAACGTCTGAATGTACAATTTCCCTATATTTCGAACAGAATAGGCTTAAAGCGAAGGAGGGGCACAGGGGACAGCAGAAAAAGGAAAAAGGGTAATGAGTGAAAGCGGGGAGTGCGAGGCGAAGGAGCACTGACACGAGGCATGAGTTCTGCTCCCACGAAGCGCTGGCGTGTTCCAGTAAAATGTGCCACGATGCATCAAACAGAAAAACTAAAAAAGCTGCCTGGCTGCCACACCACTGTCGCACACCTTGCTAGACGCACAATAGAAGAGGCGGAGGGGAAAGAGTGAGGGGGAACGGAATGACAAACAGCAGCCGAGGAAAGATAGAGCACATAACAAGAGGGATCCCTGATGTGTTTCTCCATTTACAAGACACAGAAAAGGAGAGAAAGGGGGAGAGTGCTAAGTGCAATATTAGGTATGTGAGACAGAATGTAAGCAGGAGAGGTGGGAGACACAAGGGAGGCAAGTGAGATGCCATTGTGAGCCAGGTGCTCAGCATGGAAATGTCTTTCCACCCCTAAAGCCAGGCCTGTTATCAGCCCATCAACCCTCTCTATCTGCAAACACCTTGTACCAGCACAATTACAAAGGTGGCTGGATGACACACTGTCACACTCAGAGAGACAGGAGGGGGATGATATTATAGAAGTGAAACAAGAAACAAAAAACTGGATGAAATACGAGAACAATATTCTCCTTGTTAGCTCCTTTTAAGGTTCCTTGGCAGAGATCTGATTCTCACAACGCTGGATACCTTCAAGCTTTCTGCCTCTCCTCTCCTTCCATCTCATGACTTCTCTTGACTCTTTCCCTGTCCTTCCCTGCACACTTCTCCTCACACATCCCGATTCTCCCTCTCTGCTCCACTCCTTTCACGTCTCATCCCTTCTGCTCCACATTTCGGTCCCCTTCTCTCATCATCCGTCCCCCATTTTGGGTCTCTTGTACCTCCTTTTCTCCCTCCTCCCTCTCTTCCCCCTTGATTCTCGATTTCATCTCTGCTCCTGCCTGTTATAACCTCTCTCCCATCTCCCACACCTCCTCGTCTTTCTCTACTTTCTTCACTCTGCCAGTTTAAATAGACAGTGTTGTCTGAATGGCAGAACATGCTAATCCTGCGTGTAACAGCTGCTTAGGGCAGTGATCACCTAAAAAGAAATCCCTACTTGCCAAGTTTCAAAGGGAATCTTTTAGGAGGCTAATCCATGCAGTGAAAGTCACTGGATGTTTGCAGAGGTAAAATGAGTCTGTGCATTCACGATTATTTGTGTACAGTGCATTCTTCTTGTGGATTGTGAAAAAAGGGTTCATTTGAGTGTTTGTGTTTAAGGGACAGAAAGACTGCAGTAAAGGAGAGGCTGCATGTGTTTGCCCTTAATGTAACAACAATGCCGGGTGTCCCTCAACTCATCTTGATGAAACAAATCGGATTTATTTACAGCTGAAAAACACACATTTGTGTAATGATTTGTCGATTAATTCATTATTCATCAGCAATAAATTTATCGCAGCTATTTTGATAATTGATAAATCATTTATGTCTTTTTTCGGCTAAAATGCAAAATATTTATTCGCTCCTGCTCCTCAAATGTGAATTTTTTTTTTTTTTTTGTCCTTTATAATATTAAACTAAGTATTTGGTTTTGGTTTTAGCATTGGTTTGATACAATAGGCAATATAAATATCTGTAAACTTGAGCTTTCGGAAATTGCAATGGGCATTTTTGTACTTTTTCTAATATTTTAATTCACACGCATCCCACCTTTCCTGAAATAAGGAAAGCCTCCACTAACGTCCGAAGAAATTATTTCATTTTTATAAAATATTATGTTTGGTTTATTAAAGGACTAGTTTGACATTATAGGCAATATACTTCTTCACTTTCATACTGAGAGTTAGATAAGAAAAACAATAGCAGTCTCATGGCTGTACGGTTAATTTGAAGTCGGAGCTAAGAGGTGATAAACTTAGCATAAAGAATAGAAACGGGAAAACAGCTACATGTAGCCAGGCTCTGCCCAAATGTAACAAAATCCCATTTTTATTTTAGCCATTTATTTAATTGAATAAATAAAATAAATAAATAATCACATGCAAACAATCACAAACAAAAATAACCAACATTGGAGAAGCTGGATCCAGCATGTTAGGCATTTTTGCTTGATAAAGGACTCATCAACAACTATTCAACTGGTAAAATGGTTCTAGACGAATTCTGAACAACTGACTTATTAACTTGACTAATCATATTAGCATGACATTGCTGTGTTTAAAACTACTTCTTTGAAAGCATCCCTGCTGGCTATAATTATTTTCTTTGGGGGGGGGGGCAATAAGCATCTCAAAGATGTTGATTTGTTGCATATTAATAGACACGGATAAGAGTCAGAGGAGGTTAGCCCCATGAGGCCCTCAAGTGGAAATGAGTAGTATTTGTAAGCTAGCACTGAGGAAACTCCTCTGGATAAACAATCTTAACACTGTGCCCCCATCTCCCTCCTTCTCCCCCGCCTCCTGTGAGCAAAGGACTCCAGTAGCTGTGTTGCTCTTTAATCTCAGGGACCGGGCTCTAAACGGGAAGCGGTGGGGCACAGAATTAATAGTAGTGGCAGCCATTGGAGATAGGGGCTGCTTTGGACTGCAGATGGGGCTGGGAGCTGGGGGCAGCTATCGATTGTTGTAGGGGATATGTTTCCTACTCTGTGGGATCGTCAGGGAGGCCAAGCCAGGTTTGCCTGGCATGCGTTGTGCTGGCTGTGCACACACACAGAAATGCACACACAAACAGTCAGCTCCCTAAGCTCTGCTGAGGAGTGAGGGAAAAGGCAGAGGGGGTAAACATTAATATCATCCATCCTTGAAAGGTACATTTAGAGGGAGGCCTGTGGGGCTGGGAGTTTCAGCACCCCCTCCGGGAATGGTTTAGTCCATTTCTCAATACAGAGCTGGCCGTTTCCACTTTCCCTCATTTCCTCTGCCACAAGGGGAAATATTTCACCTGTCCTTTCTCTCTCTCTCTCACTCCCTTTCTTTCCTTTCCCCCCAATCTCCCGTGCAGCAGAGAAAAAAAGAGCGCATATCTCTCTCTCAGCACCTGTCCAGCTTCACCGCTCTCCTCCTCCACCTCCTCCCTGGCCCACGAATCATCCCTCGCTCTAGGGAGGAAGGCAGTTCATCTGCTCCACCCCCTCCCCTCCTCCCTAATGCCATCATTTACTGGTGCAGTCCCATGGTAGATGTGAGGGAGAGCAAGGTAGCAGCACATATCAGTTTCACCCCACCCTCCCAGCCCTCCTGCTTTAAAAGACATCATTCCTATGGGGGTCGAGCTGAGATAAACTACTGCCTGCGCCAGCAGTGCATACTCTGTCAACACAGGCTGATGTATGGACAACATGCAGACAACCAGACCACAATGTACATAAACATATAGTCAGGTTTAGTAAGAGGAGACTATCCACTGACGATGTATGAGTAGGTGGGTGTTGAGTCACCTCGTCAGTGTGCAGGCCAGATTCTGCTACGACCTGCCTGCCATGTGGCTAACAAGCTCAGATTAATTACCTGGACTGAATCCCTGTGATACTCTGAGCAAGATTTGGCGTCTGGCATGACACGGGAGACTGACACACTGACAGACTTTAGTTCACAGCTGCCCAGCACCTCAGGACAACTCGAAGGGAGATGAGCTAGGTTAGCACGGGGATGACCTAAAAGCTTAGCGTCTTCTAAGAAGTCTTACTTAGCGTAGCTTATCAGCTGTAGTTTTTGGGGGCAAGAACAGCTGTTCTTTTCTGCATTCTTAGATTCACTGTTTAGGTATCAAACACTCTTATCCAGAATGATTTACAAAGTATAACACAGTAGCCTGAGCTTCACTTCAGTTCAACGAATAGCCCTCAGTCAAGAGTTTCAAAGGGTCTAAACTGACAGAAGAAAAATCATGCTGGAAACAGGGTAAAGCAATACAAAGAAGAGTCATGGAGAAATATTTTTGATGTTTCAGTCAAGTGGATTTCATAAGGGATGTTGTGCTTGGGTTCACTATCTAGGGTTTTCATTGTATTCTGTTTTGTAGTATAGTTATGAATATTCTTTAGTTGCTGCTACCTTTCTCTTTTTTTTTCATCTGTCAATCCCTTCAATCCCCTTCTTTTCCAGAGGCTAAAACTGGAGGAATGCTGGTCACATGTATTGTAAGTGTGTGCGTGTGTGTGTGTGTGTGTTTGTGTGTGCAAATGCACGATTAGCGGCAGCTCTGAATGAACAGTATTGCTTTGGTATGCACGGAAGCCTCTTGTTATGTGCCTTGCAACATGCCCCGGTGAAAAAGTGGTGAAAGTGGGGAGTGTGTCTTTGTGTGTGAGTAGTGTGTTTGTGTGTGTGTGTGTGTGTCTGTGTGTGAGTGTGTGTGTTCAAATGGGTTACAAATACCTAGTAGAGACAGACAATGAGAAGATCTGAAAATGAAGTGTAAAGCTTGGAAAGGTTTGGAAAATGAAATTTGGAGAGAGGAAGCATTATCTGAATAGAAAAGCAAAAATATATAAAAAAAAAGCGCCTCTCCTCTGGGAATCTTCTTAAACAGACGGATGATTGCAACTGGCTACTTCTGACTGAACCTACTGAAAAAAGATCAAGGTCTTCCAGATACCAGGTTCCAAGGGTTGAGACCCGTGGACAGTTATTGCAACCAGAGGGCAGAGGCGAACTCACAAACTGCTGTTGAATTCCCACTTCTTTCTGATGGATATTCTTGTGTTGCAATTATGTGGTTTCACTGGCTACATTTGCATGCATTGGTTTCAACTGGGCAAGGATGCAAAAAGCCCAGACCTCTGCATTCGTAACCACAGACACAACGAAGGAAGAAGGAATTTCTCTTCCTCAAAACCTATTTTTAAAACAACAAAGCTCTGCATGAAAAACCACAAAGATACATATGAAGAAATGTATTAACAGTGGGGGGTTCTCTGAGGAGTTTCTACAAGGCCACAGTGGAATTTAAAAATTCTTGTGCTTCCCTCTCAATATATTTGGGTTCCATTGCAATACTTTTGCGTTTTTCCTCTGAGCTCCGCTTGTGTACACATAAAGCTCAGCCCACTCAAAGCACAGATGTTCTCTGATGCCCTGTTGATATGTGAAGCCCACACCAGTGCAGATAAGATATTACACACTCATGGTAAATGCACACAGGTGATTTTTAAAAATTATTTTGGCTGATTTGAATTTTTCTGTGGACTGTGTGGGCATGTAAGACTTTGCTTGACTGACATCTCTGTCAGTCTCCTGTTAACTTTGTAGCTTTTTTTGGGGTTCAGGATAACAAAAGAAGTTAATGTGAATTTCTCCTTCTCTCCAGGAAGTTTGAGACACACTTTATAGCAGTTCATGGCCTCCACCGTGCTCAGTGTTGATTCAGTGCTCCCTCGCTACGTGTTCGATCCAGCCACTTATACAATATGTTTAATTAGCTTCCTCCTGCAGTGCTAAAACCTTTGTTCTTCCTGGCCGCTAATATTTCATGTAGCACGATCACACATTGCACTCACTCTTGACCATTAAAATCCTCCTCTTGGCTGTTTTAAGCATGTGAAATCCAAGAATTCAAGCCAATTCATCTATTGCACTTACTAGAAATGTCTCTCTGGATAAGAGGCACAGATAAATGCTTGAAATGTAAATGAGTCACTTAATGGCTATAATTTAATTTAGAATCTTCTTACTGTTGTGGAAATGAACTGAAGCGAATGCTACAGTGGAAAAAGAAGAAAATACCACAAATGTGTTGATATCAAGATTAGTCTCTTCTGGAACTTTCCCCCCTAAATTGGATTAAGGAGAAATAGGGTTGAAAGACGACCTCAAATAACCGCAAAGATTTATTCTGAGTGTGCACCAACAACAAGGAAACTCACACTGAGAACAATGTTAGAGCTAAAACCCCCAAAGCTTGTGGCAAAAGTGAAGCCAGCCTGCCTGAGTCTCACGAGAGCTGGTCTGTCTTCTCCCCTTAAAAATCTTTACTTGGCATCCCAGCATCTTACATAGATGGATTACTCAACACACACACACACACACACACACACACACACACACACACACACACACACACACACACACACACACACACACTACTGTGTCATCAGACTAACTTGTTCTGTGTCCTGTTTCTAATACACTCACCATACTTTACACAAACACAACTGTTAACTCACACACACACACTAACCCCTTGTGAGACTGGTTTAGTGCAAGTGACATTTTTACTGGGGCCTGTGTGTGTGTTTCGTGCCCGTGTGTGTGTGTGTGTGTGTGTGTGTGTGTGTGTGTGTGTGTGTGTGTCCATGTAAATGTATACAGTATATGATTTCTCTGCTGTGGAGACAGCAGAAGCTAGGAACCAGGCAGTGTATGGAGTGAGGGAGTGAGTGCCTCAATATATATGTTAAAAAGATTTTTTCTATTCCATTCATGTGTCTGACATGCAAAAACAAGAGAGTTTATTCACAAGATTTGTAATGCTACTTGCCTATCCCTCACATATGCACACAGAGTTCTTTCTTTATCAATGTTCATTTCTATACCAAAATAATTATATGTTGGCTTGACCAGCTAAAATGTACTGGTGAAATAGAAATGCGTCTGTTTTATGTGAAAAAGCTCTGTGCATTATTTTGTTTTGTCCTGGAATTGCTAGTTACTGTACAGGAAGTAAAGATGAGGGTAATTTTTACATATTACAGATACCAAAAACACTGTTGTGTAACTACAGCTGTGAGTGATGACGCAGAATGATGATGATTCATACGCATCTGAGGTCCTAACTTAATGTTTGCTAGTGAGTGTGTATTACATAGGGAGTTGTGAACGAGTGAACAAGGGGGTGATTTCAGACACAGCTACAGAGTTGTCTTGTGCCGTGTGCCATAAATAAAGAAATTAATCGCAAAATTCAATACATGAGAAGTTGATTTTACACTACAGAGGTCTAACACTGAGCTAAGAATGCTTCCTGAATCTTTCAACGGCTAGCATTACTCAGCTAGCCAAAACCTGACATAACGCTACATGAGCTAAGCAAGGTAATGAGTGCTAGACGTCTGTGATAACTTGTTAAGATTAATACAAAACTACCAGCTGGTTTAGCGTTTTTCTTATAAACTTGTTACAAAAAAGCTCTCCTAATGTAACAAAGTTTCTGACCTACTGGCTAGATATTTCCGACTTCTGACTCTAAAATGTTAAAAAGCTAACATTGCACTAAACTGACTAGCAGCTAGTCTTGCTAATGTTTGCTAATTATACTGCAAATCCACCTCAGTACACTATATTTTAGTACTATTTTACAATAAAGTGTAAACTGAAATCTATTTCTAATCATCAAGAAACATTACAGAATTTTTTTCTGGATGCCATGTGATGATATTATTTAGAAAATGAAACAGGACATTCGTATTTAGCATTTTTTGCCTCACAACATTTATGATAAGTCCGCACATAAAACTATTTCCTTAATAGAGCAATGCATTAGATTGTCTTTATTAACATTAAAAACACAAGTAGGCTAAAGTGGGCTAACTCTAGGTCTTGCTGTGGTCTAAATATGTGAGTGCCGGTAACCCGAATCTTTTGCAACAGTGCTTTCTACCCAGGTCAGACACAGTTCTGACTTTATAATAACTGTGTTGCAATGATGAAACATCATCGATTACAATCTGAGGTTTGCAACTCAATACAGTGCCCACAATACAGTGCTGAAATACTGTATTTCTCTCTAACCTCGTTAATATTATAGTCAATGTCCTTTTGTAGAGTACAGTGAAATTATATATGCCCATTCACTCCTTCAGAAACACCTCTTTTCTTCTCAAAACCACTTCCTGTCCTTTGTCCCCCCTCTGTCTCCCCGCTGGGTGAACCCTGGGAATTTCCAGATGACAACAGGAATCTAAATCATACGGCTTACATACAGTATATTAGGTCTATATCTTTCAAGGGCATGAAAGCGGTGTTCCTTTACCCCTCCTCTCTCTTATACCCGCCTATTATTTTCCTCTGTGAATAAACCTAAGAACTTTACATCTCCAGCTCTGAATGGGGCCCATCAGGCGATTTCTGAGCCATATCTCACAAGGGCATGAAAAAGTCTTACACCCCCTGCACACCTCCCTGTTCAGCCATGAAATGACACCCCTATTTAATCAATTGTGAATCATGAAATTTTGCACAAGAGACCCCTTTTCTTTGCACTTGACAGTGATTGAACTGCACAGCCATGCAATTCCATTCACCACGGCGATGAGAAGAAAAGAAAGTGGGGGAGGAGCTGCCTCTCTGTGCAATGTGTGTGTATATGTGTGTATGTGTGAGATGAAGGCGATTTCCCTGTGACATCATGGGCCTCTGCTGAATGGGACCGCAACAGAGAGTCCCTTCTGTGCATTGAGCCCATGTGGTCGGACAGCACAGAGTGATCCTGCAGCTAATGTATAGGGATGCAAAGGAGGTATGTGTTTGTGTGTGTGTGTGTGTGTGTGTGTGTGTGTGTGTGTGTGTGTGTGTGTGTGTGTGTGTGTGTGTGTGTGTGTGTGTGCGTGCGCGTGCATTTATGTGAGTGTATATGTACCACAGATGAAGAGCCCTTCAAAAACCTTTGACTGAGGCCCCAAAAAGATGAGGGGGTTAAGAATAGCAGACACAGGAGAAGGAAAGGACTATGAGAGAGAGATTACAAGTAGATGAGGGTGAAGGGGACATAGCAAGACAAAAACTGAGAGAAAAATAGAAAAGTAGCAAAGAGAAGAGGAGTAGAGGAGGAGAACAACAGCGAGAGAAAGGGGGGGGGGGGACAACTGACGGGAAAGGCCCCCATCCCCTTTCTTTCTTCTGCATGAATGGGCTGGTGGGAAAGACATGTTAATGTATGATGTAAGGTCTGTGGTGAGTGTGTCAGGGAACATAGCAGAGATTCCAGACATCTGTGTGACATAGGTGTGACACGGCATGACCCCAGAGTGACCCCAATGCAGAGGTCAGCGAGGTCAGACTGGGTGGGTCAGCTCCTTCATGTCACGGCAAAACAGAAAATGACAAGCTCTGGGTTTCTGCAAGATCAATTCATACGCTCTATCATTCTCATATAGGATGAGTAAAAAAAAAGAAAAAGGTCATGTTTCTGCATGTGCATGTGTGTTTTTCACTCCCGTGTCTGTACATGGCTACAGCATGCTAACGATGTGCAAATGTATCCCAACGGTGAGAGCTTTTGGTTTCACATTGACAATGCAACCACAAATTGTGCTGGCAGGACGAGACTCCAGAAGCACATTATTGTGTGACACAAATAATATGAAGTGAAAAAATAATTCCCTGATGACCAACTTAAGTGAAAACAAAATGATTCTACATAACTTTTTTTCTACTGTCTAAGTAGTTTTATCTAGGTTGTGAACATAAAAGATGACTAGTGAGCACCCACAGAGAATCCATATGTCCACTGAGGTTGCACAATCTGTGTTGTTTCTAGCCCCACCGTGAGTTTGACATTTGTGTTTTTGACCAAATGTCTCGACAGCTGTTGAATGGATTGCCATGAGATTTGGTATAGACATTGTTGTCTCATTCTGGATGAATTGTAATAATTTTGGTCATCCCCTGACTGTTTATCTAGTGACATCATCAGGCCAAATTTCAATGTCCAAAATCTTGGTTTATGTCATACTAATTAGCAAAATTAGCATTGCAAACAGACTTAACTTATGCGGCGAACAAGTTAAAATTTCTGTTCCTATGGGTTGAATCGGAGGGTAGAGGAAAAACAACCTACTGTATATGGTTGTTCAGGTTGGAGGACTTGTTGAAAAATGCCCTATCTCACAACTTTAACCCTTTTACAAAATCCTGGATCAGCACATGGATGCAAATCTCCATCTGTTTCTTCTATCGTGGCCTAACTCTCCAACAGATTTCCTCGTTTTTATTCACAGGTTTTTGATTTGACAAAAACAATTGCAACTCAAGATCCACTTGCTGGCTTGTTACTCAGCTTTCAACCACATTACACAATCCTGAGTGCTGATGAAGTATGCTAACATAGCTGAGAGTTTTAGATTGTTTTGTCAACTATTTCCAAGGTTAAGAATGAACTGTCAAGCTCAAGGTTTCTGAGATATTCTGCCTGCTGACAGACAAACAAGAAAAAAATATTAGATTCTAATCAAACAAGAAAAAAATATTAGATTCTAATCAAAGGTATTAACATTCCAGGGGATCGCTTTTATTTGTTTTCATATATTTCCTATTATACCTCTGCTTTTATGGGAATGTAAGGCACCTGTTAAATACATTTATTAATTAGTAAGTTACCAAATGGTTTGGTTTCCCGTGGGTTTTGTAACTCAGGTGCAAAACATAAATCTCAACACATCTCATCATATGTTCAAATGAGGCTCATGTCTTGCCACACATCATCTCTCTCTTTCTCATCTGTATGCAGTGTCAAGAGGAATTTAGCTCGGGAAAGGAACAATACAGGACTACATCGGGACCAGGCAATAATAAGAGGTATTTTTGTGGGAACACAATTTTGCAAATTACATAAATTGTCAGTGACCTGTGTCGATCTAACAATACAAAGAGAACACATACTGTGCACAAAGGTTAGGACCCTATCTCCTCTGTTTACACCTGCAGAGGAAATGAATTTCTGGGCACTGACAGACTGATGGTAGTGTGGAAAACAAGATGAAAAGATGGGAAGAGACAGTTTCAATCACTTGAGGCTTATGTGTGGGGGCTTGAGCTTGTCCTATGAGCCCAACTGCACAGACAGCTGCAGGTTACTTAGAAAGCTACCGACTACAAAGAGGAAGAGTTAAGAGCACACAGAAAAGAAAAACATTTAGGTAAGATTAGATGAGATACCGAAAGTCTTTGCGAAGAAGGAGTTTTAAGTGTCTGTGAGATGTTGACCCTCTGTGAATATACTGAGAGCTCAAGATGAATGACTGAGTCACTGAGACATTTGAGTTCACCTTACAGACACACATTAGTCTTAGTCTTGAGGGAGCTTAGGGATTTATTTGGCTTGCTTCAGATTTCATCATAAATATCTTTTTTATTTCTGGGAACATTATGAGTGACATATGTGAATTTAAAATACCTAAATTTGTATTTTCTGTTTGTGTCAACCACAAGGCTTGTGGGTTTTGAGTCATGCCTTGGAACCGTAGTATGCTTGAAACTAACTAATTCGTACCCCCCCCCCCCAAATTCAGAGGTGTCAAGACAAATTCAGAGGTGTCATGTATGCTTAAATGTATTAGCATTACGGTGTAACTGAGGATCCCTCTAGGGCTCCAATTATTTCCTGAGGGGATATTTTGAGTCTGGTCAGAATCTTATTACCACTTCTTGTCTGTCAAACAGAAACAATTTAGATTGTGTTACGGGAATCAGAAGTAGCCTGTGGAGACAGTTGTTGGTTGGGTATCTGCTGAGAAAATTTGGGGTGAAAATCTGTAAGGACGTCGAACAAATGCTTACTGAAGCAGAAATACACAAAAAAATTACTTTTTCAAAAGTGTGAATGGCCTAGTTGCATTTACATTTGCCTTATGCATTTTGCATACTGAGCAGTTAAACAATTTGTCTTGAATATAATTTTCCAAATTATAAACAATTCATTTGGAAGTCACATCATGTGGTCAGATCTGCAAGTCAAAAACAAATGCAAGAAACTAATGACTTTTCTCCAAGCAGCTGTGATAGTCTCACTGGTTTATATGTTGCCAGTCATGCTTGGCCACCACAAAATGAAAAAAAAAAAAAAGTAAAGTATGGTATAGTAGGTTGATAACTTTCCAAAGTCACAAAAGTCTACAGAGTTATCTGTCTGATGGAATGACAAGGAGATAAAGATCAGAGGAAAACGGAAAGCAGCGAGAAGGGGAGGGGGAGAGAGTGAAGGTGAGGAGTTAAGCACCTAAGCTAGCAATAACGAGTGGCGAGGTGGCTGATATGATCTTTTGGTCTGACATCCAGATCATTAAAACTTCTAAATGATTGAAGGCTCCACTGTCCAGCACAGCAGACCCTGAAGCAGAAAGGAGATTTCAAACTTTATGCTGTTTTCATAGTTTTTAAAGACCTCAAATGGATCCAAGAAAAAAATCAACAGTCTAATGTTAACTTTTACAACATTTTGTACGCTGGTTTTGCTAAAAAACAAAATCAGTCGTTAGTCCCTTTGTGACAGAATGAGTTTCCCTATTGTAACAATTACAGTAATAGTATTTATCAAAGAAGCTAATGATTAACTATAATCCTATTTGGAACAACACTGCTGCAACTGATTTCCCTGCCTGACACGAGTATTAATTCTTGCATCAGTTCCCACACATTTCTCACGACTCTACTCTGATCAGTATTGGAAGAATAGATATCTGTAGCTCAAGATATTTGTAGAAGATGATTGGAGGTACTGCTAAATTACCACACAGAACACTTTTTACATTTTTGTCTGAAAGAGTCGGCTCTTAAATTTAATGTGTTCTTCGTTTAGTGCTGGAAGTAAAGTGTAAACCAACATGATATACTGTAAGTGAGAGGGAAAGAAAGGGATGAAGAGGACGAGATTATTACAGCTGAGGCTGATGGGAATGTCAATAGTTTTGCAGGTATTTAGTCATACATTTTTTAAATTTTGACCTGATCAGAGTTATTACAAATTCATGCCAAAATTTCAAAATTTTCCTGTCAATCAAACTGTTGTTGAGATACTTCAGTCTGGACAAAAGGGGTGGACTGACTGACCAACCAACCGAAATTGCCAACCCTAGAGCCATACCACTAGCATGGCTCAAATATTACAAGTCTGATAGCATTTTTTGTTATATACGGTATGTTGGAATCAGTGATGAATTGTGGTCAAGTGAGGATATCGTCACTGCCTCCAACCTGCTACCACTTTCGAAGAACAAAGAAGCACCAGAGCTGCTTCTCCCTTCTCCTCTCTGGTGGCCGACAAGTGGCTTTTTACTAATGCCAAACCCTGACTGGACAAAGTGGACTGTCTTCATTAACTAGTGGGTCACATGTTCATTTTTAAGACTTGTTTGACCAGGTAAGTGGAATACTGTCACTTTGGTATTCGACAGCTTCAGGGAGAATTTGGAGTAGTTGAGATTATGAAAATCTGAGATATTGACAAAGTAAATTCCCTCTTGTCTAGACAAAGAAGGGCAGGACTGCAAACACCTACAAAATGTAGGAAAGCCCCCTTTTCACCAGAGCATGTGGTCTCATTTGTCATTACCAGAATATAATCTGTTCAACCCGGGTTCTACTTCATCTCATGTTTGTGAATATAACACATTGATATGCCTTTAAACTATCAATATCAATTGTAGCTAATCAGCAGAACTGCTGAGGTGCTGGAGAACAAAAAGCACTGTGCTTGTCTTCTCATTGTTGACTTTCCAAAACTAATCCCACTTTTGAACAGCAGGGAGTCTCCCCAAAATCCAAGCAAACCTTTTAACCCTGACATCAAAAGCCATTTGTTGTCAGCAGGGCTGCCAGACCAGGCCACACCCAAAACAAGTCGCAACACACTCTGGTCAAATTACAATGTTCCCCTCCCCCATTTCTACCCTTAAAGGGCACCTTAATATCCCCTCCACCACCTGGCTGGCATCAAAGTCCAGAAACCTGCTTAGCAGAGGGAGACACATCAACAACATTCTTGGCTTTCATTTCCTTCTCCGCAGTGGGGGTGCACGGGGGACATGCCATGGCTCAGCTCAGTGTGAAAGAGAATAAGACTAGGTCAAACCAATCTTTTATCTGTTTGCTTCTCTCCTACTCTCTGTGCTCACATATACAGTAATTTAATACAGCCGAATTCCCAATAAAGCTGTTCTCATTTACATGTTTTTCTGTTTCTGTTGTCAGACAACGGAACCAGTATGAAATAGTGACTAAAATGTAGCCCATTAAGACTACATGTTAACCAGCAGTCACTTCTTAGTCATTTCCAAGCTGCTGCTCTGCACTGCTAAAATCCAAGTTTTATAACCGCGATGTTGTATGACAAAATCACCGTACACATAAGTTAAAGACAACGCATATGCTGTGAGTTCGGCTACATTTCTTTCTAAAATAATCACTCAGAGAGAAAGTTAGAAACTCATTCACATCTGTTTCAGCTTCCCTACGGTCAATTGAATGAGATGCATAGAAACGGAAAGCCTCTGCACGCACACCTCGAACTTGTGGGGCAATACTTGCAACTCTATTCTACAGAAAACAGTTGCAAGTATTACCAAAAAGTTGCTAGATTTGTCGCTAGGTGCTTTTGTGAAGAAAAGATGCTAAAGGGGTGTGAAAAGTCAATAAAACTAGCCATAAAGGTGCTAAGTTATTAACACTTCCTGTAAACGCCCCCTGATAATGCAATAGAAACTGTTTGCGCCAATTCATTTTGAAAGAGCAACGGCCAATGGGGAAGCTCCAACACTTGGCCGGTCAACCAATGGCGTAACTTCATCACTCAGCGACATTCGTGTTTATAGTGCTGACACCACTGTCGTGGTCCAGCCAAAAAGACGGTGTCCACAGATTTCGGCGAAATGAGCCAGAGGAAGGTCCTCAGACACCACTCATTCAGTTAAGAGCACTTTAATGAGATTATGTGTGTATTTGTATTCATGTGTGTGTGTAATTAGCAGCAGTGTGTTACAGCCATCTTGCTTGGCTACAGGGTTACTGGACACCAGGACTCCTTGTCCTCTTACTCCTTCACCATCCTCCCACCCTGCCCCAAGTTTCCATCCTTCAGCTGCAGATGTGCGGTTTGGCACGACAGTAGAAAAACACACAAGTGGACAGATGTTTACATACGCACACATGCAAACACTGATAAACACACAGATGGATACATGATGTAAACCTGCATTGAATGTGATACCATGCTCATAACATCACACACAGCAGAGACACACATGCTGTCTCTTCACTTTCTCTCCTCCAGTCTTGCTGGCCCTGTATGGCCTCTCCCCAACCACCATATGCTAACTGCTGGAAGAGAGCTGTAATTTGTAAATGATTTAACCTTTTAACAGAGAAAAGATGAGGTTGGCTACAGCTGAGTCCCTCTGGATGTGAAGCCATAGAAGAAAAATAAGGACTGGAGCTGTGATTTAGACATCATTTAATTGTACTGTCCAATTATCTGTGCGGTTCATGTACTGAAGTGATTTGTCTGTTGAGTGCGTGCTTGTTTGTGTGTGTACGCCTGAGTGTGCACTTGTTGTTGGATTCTTACTTGAGGATAAATGTGTGTGCATGTTAGTGTGTGTGTGTGGTTTTCAAAACAAGCTGGTGCCAAGGCTTAGCTGATAGGCTAATTAAGCTCACCACAGGGAATAAATGTTTCCTCTCTGCCTGCCATTTGTCACACCTGGCACGAAAATGTCACAAGGAAAAGAAACACACACACGCGCACACACACACAATGCACGCGCACACACAAACAAACTAGGCATAGCAGAAACACACAGTGGGAGAAGTGCTGGGGCGACAGAGCTACTGTGTTAAAGTAAGTGGCAGCAGAAAAAAAAGAAGAGTGAAACAGAAAGAGGCAAAAGAGACACATGAGACTCAAGTACAGCAGAAGAGAAAAGCTGCAGAGAATTGCGCAAATGAGGAAAAATTATTAAAAATAGTAGTGAGAAAAGGAAGGGAAACTGGAGAGTCAGATTACAGCATCTTAAAGACTGCTAAGTCTCATTAGAATGAAATTTCTTCTAAATAAAAAGAGTGTATGTTTCCTTCAACTACAGCTGAAAATACAGTGCATTCAGGATGACATCGCAATATTACATAATTAATCGAGCACCAGTAACTCTGATAAATCATGACATTTCATCACTATTTCATGTCTAAGAGGGCATTCGTGTTTCTTTACGAATGGGATGTTTTTATCAGGTGCAATATTGCTATGGAGGTGGGATGACAGGGTCTAATATAACTGATGGCCCGATGGCCCAGGGCCAATATGTTTATGCAGGGCAAGTTGATTGACCAATCACTGGCCCCTGACTATCGCTTTTCTTTAAGAGCGGAGTAGACATGAGATCCCAATATATCACCTATGTGGTATGTCGAAAGTAAATTAAAGTTCAAAACTACTGTAAATCTGCTCATTATAGTGTTAAGACCCAAAATGTGACTGTTGTTAAGGGGGTATCCTTTACTGTGATGTACTCTGTGATTATGTAAATATTTAACTAATGTCTTATAGTGCAAGGGAATGATTGAAATGTCTTTTTACATTTGTCTATGTGCCAACTTTTCCACCATACACAAAAAACATTTTCACAATGTTTTGCCTTTAACAAAAGAAAAATTCTGTCTTTTCTTCTTATAGTTTGCCTACAAAATCTAAAGTCAAGCTAAAGCTGAAGCTAATGAGGCTCTAGCAGTCTGAGTTTACCAGATTAAGTGGGTATTTTAAAAGTTGTTTTAATCTCTCTTTGCATTTTGCTGGAGGGATATTTTTTTGTATTTTTAATGCTGGTACACAACACCGGCAAAAATCCAACATCCAGGACAAAGATACCGCCTTGATTTGGCTAACTCAAATCGAAAAAGCCTCATTTTATCTCTAGTTTGGAATGATTTTTTGCACATCTCTTATGTTGCTCTACAATCGCTTCACGGATGATAGCTACAAACAAGAAGACAAATTACAGCGACCAATAACTCTTAAAATGTAAATGGAATGTGAGTGCATTGTTTTAAGATTGAAAAGAACAAGAGTAAGAGACTACAGCCAAGCTAGCAGTTCTGTGAGGTTGTACTTAGGCAAAGCGGTTCTTTGAGCTAAATGCTAACATCAGTATACTAACATGCACATAATGATATTGCTAACATTTTGATTTTATCAGAAATAATGTTTACCGTGTTCACCATCTTAGTTTATGGTGTTAGAATGCTAACATTTGCTTATTGGCGATAAACACAAAGTCATAAGGATTCTAGAAACTATGAGTCTGCTCAAAATTTTGTAGCAATTTATCCAATAGTTCAGATGTAAGAGGTCAACTGACTGACACTGTCATCCCTACAGCAACACCAAATCAGAGCCTATCTTTTAATGGGCAAATTGGAAAAAGACCTGCTCAGGCCACAGCAGTCAGTCGGCCCTTTCCCGTAAGGTACCATGTTTGCAATGTTATACTTAAGTCTCTCTCTTCTTTTTTTCTCTTTCAGACACATACACACCAGCAAATGAGCTGCTTCACACTGAAATCTGCTGTTCATTACAGGCATGACAGCGTAAGTAGAGTGTAGCCCCACAGCTATTGTATCACTATCACCAATAGCCACCAACACCGACACACTGCTGCATGGCACTGCACAGGAGAGCAGAGCGTTGCACACCTAACAGGAGATTTAAGGTTGGTATAAGGGAAGATGACAGAAATTATGTATAAAAAAAACATCCTCCTCTGTTGCTACTATCTCTCGTTAGACTGAAACAAATGACCTGCTGTTGTTGATATGGAGTGCAGTGCTGAAATGGGCGCCTTCTGAACAAACACTACACGCCTGGATTACAGTGTGGGCCTGGGTGCTGGAGTGTGGCACGCAAGCACTGGGGGGCAATTGCCTTTCATTTCAGCTTCCTTGAAAATGTAAACTGAAACTGCTGTTCATTTGCAAGTGATTATTGTCCAATAGATTAGATATAAAACCCTCTTCAGTGCAGAAGTTTTTCATTGTTAAAACTTTGATGAAATCCAACTTTCTGAATTGATTGCAATTGAAAATAAAGTGAGTGCTTATTGCACAAACAGTGTGAGGGTGCATACTGGTGTTATGTTGTCAAAGCATGCAGTAAGTGCTGTGGCTGTACAAGTCACTGAAGACTGTGAAGCCTCAACATTTGGGATGCTGCACCAGACTAGATTTCTTTTTTTCATCCATTGCTGAAATTCATGCATGCCACATGGTGTTACTTCCATGGATCACTTCAAAGGGAAGGGGAATCATAGATCTTGTACTTTACTGAAGCATACTGGCAGAGGCTCACTTATACTTGCCTTTTTCATCTTTGTCCCACAGAGTCCTCTTATCTGTCTCTTGTCAACATGTCACTTAGTCATACTAAACTAACACCAATCTTGGTACCAGCTGCCCTTTCTTCCCTCTCCTCCCTTCCTCCTCCTCCTTTCCGCTCTGCTCCTTCTTATTGTTCAGCCCATCTCCTTCCTCCTCAGTGTTGACAATCAACACAGAGCCATTGCTGTCATCTGCTCTAATACACGCTACACATGCGGTCATACAGCATCCGTATGGTCCCATCCTGCCCATCAAAGCAGAAACATGTCTGCCCCATATGGAGCCTCTCCACAGGGGGAATATATCTGGGACGGCTGGGGGAAGTCAACGAGAATGTTAGCTAGATGATGATAATAGACTTTAATATTGCTCCTGTACTGTAATGATGTGGAAACCTAAAGCTGCTTAAACTGCAAGGTGGGACTATTTTGATGAAAGCTCTGTAGTGTCTTGTCTCTCTCTTTCTTTTTTTTAAGTCTCAGATTTCCATTTTCATTTCACAGTTTCCTAGGGAAGTTTGAAGAACAGAATATTGGACTTATCAGACAAGCTTTTTTTTTTTTTAAATTCATAACTTTCTAAACCTTAAATGCCATTCCTTTTCTTTTCACGTCTGCAAATGCTCTACATGTACTCAAATGGTTAATATTAGGGCAATACCCACTCGCTAAGTTGTTGTTGAAAACCAATGTTCCCATGCAGCAGTGATAAAAGAGAAGAAGAGCAGAAATCAGGAAGTATTCAAGCTTGTGCCTCTTAATCTCCCCTCCTCTGGCTCAGCCTAACTGACATTTTCTTAATTTATTCCTCTCAGGATTCCAACATTTTAATTAGGTCACTCCAAATCTCCTCCCACGCAGCGTTATTCCGAAAAACTTTAATTTCATAATGTTTGTCATTTGCTTCCTTCGTCTCTCATTCTCTCTCTTGCTTTCTTTCTTTTTTGCACTTGTCAGTTTTGTTAAGCAGGTTATCTTACTAATGATGTACACTGGTTTTTCCAACCAAATCCTGCTGCTGCCACAAGGAAATACTGCAGAGGTAAATACATAATTGAATAGTGGAATTAAATAAATGGGTAGATTTAAATAAAGAAATATCTTTTCAGTCTCTCAGTGGTGGAAGAAAACTACTATATTTGTAAAAAGAAAGAAAAAAAACAACAAAAAAACAGTGAGTTGCTCTTGTCAACTTTTAGATATGAAGATGTTGCACCTCATGTCAGCTGACAGTTTCTGTACTTTATATATGTGCACATGTATGTTTATGTAGGTCAGTGTGCAAAGTAAGTATAGGTGTAAGTTGATATTTTGCACAAGTGCGTTCTTGAGACCTTATGTAAAGTTCCTACAGCTTATAGCATGCACACTTACAGTTTGTGTGTGTGTGAGCTTTTTTGTTCTCTACTATAAGAGAAAGTGTATAATCTGTAAATTGTTCCTCAGTGTGCCAGGAGTCCTGGCTTATCTCCAGGCTCAGTAGAAACAAGAGGTAATTACTTTTCTACAAAGCGTCTGACAAGTCAAAATCTTTTACGTGTTTTCTACGGCACAGCAGGACATTTACTATGACCCAAGTGCTTTGCTGAAGGAGTCTAACACACAACTGAGGTGGTACCTTTCTGGTTGCAATTCGCTTTTACGATCAGTCAGCAGGTGTAAGTCCCTGACACATCAAGCCGACTGTCGGCTGTCAGGCGCCTATGGGTCGTGGTTATACGTCTTTGGCTGACTACTGCTGACATTTTGGTGATGTGTGTGGCACCACTGGCCCCAGTTTGACCTTATTTTCTGGTTAAGTTCAGTCTACTTTTACATACTGATCAGCGACAACATTAAAACCACTGACAAGTGAATCAATTAACAATAATTATCTCGTTACAATGGAACCTGTCAAGAGGTGGGATATATTAGGCAGCAAGTGAACAGTCAGTTCTTGAAGTTGATGGGTGGGAAGCAGGAAAAACAGGCAAGCGTAATGATCTGAGCGACTTTGACAAGGGCCAAATCGTGATGGGTAAATGCCTGGTTCAGAGAACCTCCAAAACTGCAGGTCTTGTGCCGTGTTACTGGTATGCAGTGGTTAGTACCTACCAAAAGTGGTCCAAGTAAGGTCAATCAGGGGACTGGCGACAGGGTCATAGGCACCTAAGGTTCATTGATTCGCATGGGGAGCAAAGGCTAGCACGTCTGGACTGATCTCTACTGTAGCACAAATTGCTGAAAAAGGTAATGCTGCCTATGATAGAAAGCTGTCAGAACACAGTGTATTGCAGCTTGCTGTGTATGGCGCAGCGTAGCTGTAGAGCGGTCAGGGTGTCCATGCTGACACCTTTCTACTGCCAGAAGTGCCTACAATGGGCACGTGAACGTCAGAACTGGACCATGGAACTAGGTGGCCTGCTCTGATGAATCCTAATTTCTTTTACATCTTGTGGATGGCCAGGTGCATGTGCATTGTTTAGCTGGGGAAGAGATGGCAGCAGGATGCACTATGGGAAGAAGGCAGGTAGGCGGAGGCAGTCTGATGCTCTGGACAATGTTCTGCTGGGAAACCTTGGGTGTTACTTTGACATATACCACCTACATAAACAATGTTGCAGAACTAGTTCACCCCTTTATGGCAACGGCATTCCCTGGTGGCAGTGGCCTCTTCTAGCAGGACAATGCAAACACTACAAAATTTCTTAAGGGTTTGTTTGAGGAAAATGACAAAGGGCACAAGGTTTTGACTTGGCCTCCAGATTCCCCAGATCACAATTTGATCATGCATCTGTTGGATGTGCTGGAAAAACAAGTCCTATCAATGGAGACCCCACCTTGCAACCTACAGAAATTAAAGGATCTGATGCTAAAGTCTTGGTGCCTGACAACACAGGACGCCTTCTGAGGTCTTAGGGAGTCCATGCCTCGAACCGTCAGAGCTATTTTGGCGGCATGAGGGGGAACTACACAATACTAGGCAGGTGGTTTTAATGTTGTGGTTGCCATCACAGCAAAACACTGCCACTTTCACACTGTTTTTGACATAATTGACAATTTTTCTTTTCTTAACCCCAGAATTACACTAGACTAGAGTTGTCCATTCATTTTTTATTTGTATTCAGTATGGTTTTTCATCTATTTTGTATTTTGACCACATAATTAAATAAACTTATGAATCGATGATGAAAATAATTATTAGTTGCAGCCCTAGATGAGTGGTGTAACTTTTCAAGATGTTTTATCCTCATTTTCTCTACCTAAGAAAAGTTAATGAAAAAGAAAAGAAGAAATTAAATGAAGAAAAAATTATTATCATGGAAATCTTTCTCCGATATTGAGAACAGGCTAGATATCACAGCCAGTAACAACTCTATGGCTATAATTATCCTATAATAATTCTTTAATCGTATACTAACTCTACTGTTGTTATATAAAACTCATCTCCAAGCAGTATCAGGTCCATGTTAATCCCAAACTGGAAATCTGGAAGCAAAAACATATGTGGGGTTTGTCTTTCTGATGGCAAGACATTGAGATCAGCAAAGATATGGAGAAGAAAAAGGCGACTGAGATTTCTTGAAAAAAAAAAGTACTTAGTTGACACACTAATCCAGTTATTTTAGATCTGACATTCTTGACAATCGCGCTGTTACCCTCTGATGTACAATTCAGGAAAAAACATAAGGCTGGGGAAGTCCCCATGTTTCATGAATGAATGCACTGAGAGATGGTCAATTTAAGTATTTCCTGGCTGGGTTTTGTCTACTTCTTCTTTTTCTGTTATGGGGATGGGATGTAGCCAGGGGAAATTCATGTCATCCATGTTTCTCACATACATACTCTTTACACAGTTTAGCTATGAAAAGGCACAGACAATCCGCCACACATGCAAATACATACACACTTGTCATTCTCACACCCCAAAACATATTCATCAGCTTCCTCAGTCTGTCTTGTTTCATCTTCTGCTCTGCTTTAAAGACAGAGTGACTCTCCAGTCCCCCAGAGGAATGCGTGTAGGATCCTTTTCCACAGCAGTCTGACCACCACCAATCAGACTTTCCTACCACAACTCTGAGCACTTCATATTGGTTTGTTGACTGTGCTTGATGCTGATCCATAAGAATGAGTCAGAGTTAGGCAACATTGCTACAAGGCCCAAAGATTGCTAATCCATGACCTTCTGAAATAGTTAAACTGAGAATGTCGGCTCTATCTCCACCAGACTGCAGTGAGGGTTATGAGGGCTGAGCTCTCTCCTTGTAGTCTCATGTGCTTGAGGGTTTCGGCTAAAGCGGCTCTCTGCAACTGCAGGATCACTCTTCCGTGCTGCATTGAGAAGAGATTCGGCCAGATGAGTGCAGTAATTATGTGGTTAGCCTTGGCAAGTGGTCGAAGCTAGCTGATTATTGGTATAGCTGAAGGCCCGGAAGATGAAGGAACGGCTAACTGGCTACAGTGGTGCACTTTGTGGCAAACTGAAACCAGGCTGTGGCTAAACTCCATCATCCTGACAGAAAACAGTTAAAGAGCCACACAGAGCCTCCTCTGTGTGTTTGTCAGTGTGTGTGTGTGTGTGATGCAGAAAGAAGTACCTTTACTGGGGAGTGTACGGATAGCTGGGGTTCGTTGGGTTCAGTCACACTGTGAATGCAAAATTGCTTTGTATGTACATGTTTGGGAGTGTGTGAGATTAGACTCAAGGGTGCAGCACTGTAACAAAACAAATAATGTATCTAATATGTACCAAATCACTAGCCAATACCCCTTCAAAAACATACACATTGTCCTCTTGAATTAAGGCCTTCTACACCGATGCCTGTTTTCTTTTCTAAACCACTTTTGACTTCCAACACAACACACACTCCTTGTTTAAGAGTTAACTCATCTTGGACAATCATTTACAAGCATTGCATTTCCCTACTCCCACTGTATTGTGGGAAAGATTTAATGATTCAATTACCATGTAAATCAAATTCAAATACAAAGTGACAGATCAAGCCTAATGCTTACTAGTACATACGCAAACCATATGGGCTTGTCACCATAGTAAAGATAGCTTCTGCTGCGCTAATCACTTCGACATAGCAGATGCACAGACTAAGGCATTACTGGCAAAATTAAAGCTACTTTTCCCCCTTTTCACAGTGTGAAACAGCTGTCCAAAATTTGAGAGAGCAAACTAGAGACAGAGAAAAGGGGAGAAAGGGAGAGAGAGAGGGCAGTGAGGAATGGAGCAATGGCCAATAGCCAGACCCCGCAGCGACTCAGATCAGATCCCCAAGAGTTGGGGATTAGGTTTTTTATCCAGATTTTAGGCTGGATTTGGGCTTTTTCCTAAAGCTGGGGCTATCTGAAATTCTGGGTTTGCTCAGTGATGTCATATTCTTAGTGTTTGTGGGAAACAAAGAAACAGAGAAAAGTGGTCTCGGCCATTGCTTGGTATTCAGAGTACGTTTCGCACAGTGCCAGCCACAGAAGGAGCAGTTAGCCAGTCCGGCAGCATTAATTTGTCAGCATATCCCAGCAAAAATCCTTTGGGGCCCCTGGGAGCCAAAGCAGCCCACTGGCAAGAGTGCAGAGGGCCTGGGGTGACCTAGCAGGCGCTAAATACACACAGCAGTACTCTGATATGAAAAACATACAAAGATGCGCATATCATTTTCAATGAGTGCATACTAATAGTGACAATTGTATGACAAACATACATATTTCTCCCCATTTACATGGCCCTCTTCCCTTGTCGCCACAAAGCGACAACATAAACCAAATACACGGCTGCAGCGTTACATTAACAGCTGCAGTAGAGAAGGGTCAAAGACAGTACACGTAATGCAGCCTGTGACCTCTGAATCATCAGGCCTGCTGGAGGCTGAGACGCCATGTGGAGCACAACACACAGGCACACACATGCGCGCGCATACACGCGCACAAACACACAAACACATACAGACGCACACATACACACACACACACTACACATAAAGAGTGTGTACAGCCAAGGACCATCACAAACTCACAACTACTCATCCATTAAACATAAGTGACATGACATTGTACTGAATTTGGCATTTCTGATACTCAATAAACACATTGCATTTATAATTCAGCAAATACAGTACAGCACAGTAGGGATAATGTTCTTACTCAATTTTTTTTAAAGTCAAATAAATGGAATTTGGCCTGGTGTCAGTGGTGTATACTAACATACACTGTACAAGAAAAACAGGATCAGTGTGAGAGTGTGCATAGAGAGAATGTCATGGAATAAGAGTTCAAGACGTGACTGAGAAGAGCAGTGGAGCTACTGGACATACTGTACCTACCCCAATATAGTGAATCTTTAATATATAGGGCAAAATGCAGAAAACATTTCATCTGTGATAGGAAACCAGTGTAAAACTACTTCACTCTTTATTTGCAGTATAGTACCCTAGGTGTTATTACTTTTTGGTTGCACACATAAATATTGTATCCTGTTGATAAACCAATCTCAACTAAAGGTCCACTTACTCACTTATTCTGGAGCTTTTGACCATATTACACAATCCTCATTAGCAGATGGTGCTCAGTATAATGGATGGTTTGAATATCTATATTTCTATGGCTGAAATGAGCAAACTCCATCTGCTGATGAGGATGTGATATGGTTGAAATATGCAAGTAAGGGCCCCACCAATTGACACTGAAAAGATATGGGGGGAGGGAGTTTCCAAACACTCTTCAATATTCCTTTTACTCCTTCAGTAGGCCTTAATACTCACCAAGTATGTTTACATGCAGACTAGCACAGTAGTATCGACTGTATCACACAATGGGGGAAAAATACTGTGGCTCTCATCTCACATTGCCAGTGATAAGATATAGAAGCCAAATCCAGCAGAGAGGTAAAAACTGCAATCTCCAGGCAGCCGTAACCAAAGGGGGTTTATCTTCACCTTCTAAAGTAACTCCTACAGTACAGAAATGACAGAAACTCAAAGACAGACGATCAGAAACCTGGATAATAACAGAATCAGGGATCAGTACTCAGGGATAGGAATAACCATAATCAGGTTTCTCTATGCTCTATGTAAATGTCATATCCCAAATATGATCAAATCCAGAATAACACTTTTAAAGGAGTAGTGAGGTGCACATTGTGAACACATTATAATATATCTTGTTTGTTTAATCTGTACAAAATAACTACATTTCCCAAAATGTAGAACTATTATTTTAATCATGGTACTAAATTGCATGTAAACATACTAACTGTCACTGTATCTATATGTAGAGGTTCACATTCACTGCTAATGTTGCCAGGCACCAGACAGCATCATACCCCCCCCCCCCAAGATCAAATGGGATAATTTCAGCAGACGTAACACATAAGCTATATTCAGAGTCTATTAAGGAAAAAAAGAAAGAAAAACAAAATGAAAAAAGGTAGCAGGATAATTTTGAGAAGCTAATAAACCTCCTACTCATTAATCTCCATTGCTGCCACTGGACATTATGCCAGTGAAAATATAGTCCTATTCCTTTGATTATTCTTCCCACCTTAGAGCAACATGCTCACATCAGGCAACCAGTTACCAACTCATTACAGTCCTCCTCTATTGCTGTTAAATTGCAGTCATTTGTGTCTCTTACGCAAATAGACTGAGAGCTAAGCAAGCAGACGTGCCCTGGCTGCATTATAATTGCGTTGACCAAATCTCTTTCTCAGCAGTTAAGACAATTATGTGTGCAAGACGTGCACATGTGCAGGAGGCTAATATTAATAAACACACCAACTTGGTCACACACTGAAGTGCATCCATAGAGTTTATACAGCAGCTACTTACTACTATTTTGCGTGTACAGGTATGGGATGTGGTTGTTGTACTCACATTTCAGGCCCACAGAAGCATCCAGGCCCTCTCCAGAGATAACCTCTGAAAACCATGAAGCATGTGCTGCAGGAGCTCTGTGAGACCTACTTGGCCCTCCATGAAGAAAGACGTATTCATCTATCCAGTGGATAAACTGAGAGGTACATAAACAGATTGTTGTAGTCCGGAGTACAACGGACTTTACTCATAGCAGTTACGGGGGGTAGTTGAGGACCAAGACAGAGGTCAAAAAAAAAGAAAAAAGAAAAAAAAGAAAAGCCTTAACTCCCCCCAAACCCTAGATTGGACCTTTGAAGGGGAGAGAAAGTGAGAGAAAAAAAGAGTAATATTTTTTTGTTTGAGCTCACACAGACACATACACAGACAGACAAATACCCACACAGACACAAATAGAGCGCTGACACCAATAAGCAGTCAATAATTTCCTAATGGTTCTCTTCTATGGAAAGCCAATTCTCATGAGGATGGTTAAAGCACTGAAAGCCATGTGTATGTAACACACCCACTCACGCACACACGCACACAGTCTAAGACACGTTTTGCCAACCAGTCTTACTTTCCTTTAACCTCTTTTTCTCTTTAAATCTGAGTGTGTGTGCCTCTGAGGCGATTAACCCTTTGTCTCAGTTTCTTCCCCTTTATACCACTAGTCCTTTTTTTTATTGCTGCAGATAATTTAACCATATTCCCAATATTGCGCAGCCACAGTTTCACTCTCTCATCTCTGACTTGAACATGCACACAGAATCTCTCACTTTTAACAAACTGCCTGCAACTGTCAACGAGGGGAAACACGGATGCCTTTATGCCCTAAGAACGTTTTATGTGTATGTGGGAATGCAGAAACACAGAGTGTTTTGCAACAGAAGTGCGCTGGTACACAAGAGAGAGGACTCATGGGTTAAATGCTCAAATGTTTGAAATTCAAATCGTTTTCCAAAAAAGGACACTCAAACAGCTGCACAAAAATGATCAAGCTTCCCCGCATACCATAGAAGCATGAACGCCTTAAGTACGGAGCAAAAAGGCATTTGGCAGTGTGCTCATACAATCACCCATCCTAATTAACCCCCGCGACAACAACCCACCCCGCGCACGCAGGCGTTTTTTTTTTTCCTTCGCACATTGTAATTTCTGTATACCTCTGAGGCATGCCGTCCAATGAAATGGAACAGAAACGAGAAGGGAGGTTGGAGACAGATGAGAGGAGCGAGTAGTTGTGAGAACGGAGCAGGAGAAAAGTGAAAGAGAGAGGAAATGGGAATAAAATAAGTGGAACGACAGCAATTGACGAGAGAGAGAGAACGTGAGAGAACCGAGTGACGGAGCAGGTCAACTACGGCAGCAGTGTGAAAGTGTCTGCAGAGCGTTGCTGATGTGATGGCACAATGATGATGGTGTTGATGATTCACCGTTGGTAAGAAATCAGAGAGAAGAACGTATTATTATCACGCAGCTCAATTACAGCACAATTTCTCCCCGGCAGCGACAGCCTCTGCAGGGCTCCTCATTGAAGCTGATTTGGGAGGCCTGCAGCGTCTTGGAGGACGAGTCAACGACTCAGTGGTGCGGTGAGACATTCCAACTTGAGATGGGAGAAGAAGTGCAGGCAGGGGAGGACAACTGGGGCGAGGAGGAGTGGGAGCATGCAGGGATAAAGAGGGCGAGGAAGTAGTCGAGGGGAAGTTTGCAAACGTTCGGCAGAGTGGTGTCAGGCAGGAAGGACAGGCAGGATCTAAATGCACTGCTGATGGAGCAAACACCTGTTCAGTAATGAGTACCAGCTCTCCGGCTGGTCCTGATGGTTCAACATGAATACTGACGAGCAGCTATTCATGTGGCGCAGTCTTTTAGAATTTTATTTACTCTCAAAGTGTGTGAATGTTGTGCATGAGCCAAGGGGGATGGAGCAGAGAGATAGAGGCCTTTGTGTATCTGCAAGCTTTTGTGTGTGTCTGTGTGTGTTTCTGATAGGGAGATTGTGTGGGTGAGTGTTTTTTGTGATGCAGGAAGGAGAGTATTTTATGATTTTATGCATTCTGTAGGTGTGTGCCTTTAACACCAAGGGGACTCTGAAGAGTGTGTGGGAGTGTGTTTGGACACGTCTGCTTTTGTGTGGATGTTTACAGGTACAGGTGTGTGTGTGTGTGCTTGTACATCCCAGCTGTCTCCAGCGTACCTTCCATAAATCCTGTACAGTGGTTGCCCCGAGGCAAATTCGACCTCAGCTGAAATGCTTCATTGACCTCACTGTCAGGGATTCTTCAACATGACCTTGCACATGAACCTAAACCTTGATTCTCTCACATACAGTGTATTGGTTCCTGTTTAATGAGTGTGTAATGGGTGAAATATGGGATAATTCTGTAGCTTTCACCTGCTAGGTTAAATACCAGCCTACTACTTATTTAAACACAATGTTTACACCATGAATACTAAAGTTATCAATGTTTTCTTTAGCTACCCTTTTATGTAGCTTTAAAGCCGCACTAATCAATAAGTTTATATAAAGTGTGGATCTATGGATCAATTCACCCTGTGTAACGTGAAAGGCGTGCTGTAGTGATGAACCCACAGAGTATTATCACCTCACTGTGCAGTTCCCCTCAGCTCTACAGAGTGTTTTAGGATCTTTCGGCTAATGGTTTTGGTTTTAGGGCCTGTAACTTTACTGTTCTGATTCAGTTTCACCGCTCTCATCCTCTTCATTTCCTCCTGTTTTGAGGGAAAAAAAGCTGTAAAAACCCACTGTACAGCACTGAATGTCAGACAGACAAAGAAACACAAAGGTTAAAATCAATTAATCCAGAAAAAAATATTCTCCACATCTTTTGATGTTGTGTATATATTTATTTGACCAGATGTTCAAAGCTAATTTACGGCACTAGACAAAATCCAATCCAATCCAATCTTGGGATCTTGGATTCAAATAATAATCACTGGCCTGTCTAAGAGTCTGTAGGGTTGTATAGCATCATGATTCATGACAAAAGTTCACCTCATTTAAAAGCATCAGCCCCTCCAACTTGTTATGTAGATGTGGAGGTTAAAAAGAAACACTGTATGTATCAGAGGCAAGGATCCATCAAGGTGATTCATTAAACCAGTGGAATCACAACCTGTTTTAAGTGGCAATGGAGAACTGGGATTATTAGGCAGATTTGCTAAACCATGGCTCCTAAGTATAATCCTGAATGAGAGCTCCAATTTAGAGATGCTTGATAAATCCAGTTTGATCAGTGTCTTCACATCATCTTACCTCTAAATCCTAAACTTCACCAACAGAGGGGAAAATTATAGACCTGATCCCTGCATGCATGGAGGCCATTTGGACTCAGGTTAGTTCCCAGAAATGGTCTGCAACCACACAGTTTTTGCCAGCCGGGCCCAAGCTACATTAACGAGCCTTCAAACCAAACCGGGTTCCCCTAAGGATTATGCCAGGATTTAAGTCAATGTCGGATTTGTAGAAGGGATGAGACGTTTATCTTTTCTTTTTTACCCCAACATTTCTTCCTCCAGCTTTCTTCTGTCTTACATTTCTGTCTCTCTTTCTCTGCCTGACTTGGTCTCTCTTTCTTTATTTCGCCACTCACTTTCTCTCTTAATCACAGATAGAGAGAAGTCTTCTGGGCTGTTGGCATTCAGCTCGAATAGTGAGAAGAAGAAAAAAGGAGGAGGAGGAGGAGGAGGAGGAGGAAGAAAAAAGCACCGCTGTCAGTTCCTCTCCTCTTGCTCCACAGGACTGGAAGGACAAAAGCTTTCACTGACAGGCCAGATCACCCCTATCTCTACCAAATGTGTCATCACCCTGTGTCTTCACCATACTGCCACGTAGTCTTTTCTCTACCCTGTCTTATTAGAATAACACAATACATGGGGATTAGTGTATGGTGTGTTGAGGAGGAGATAGCAAGGCAGCGGCTCATTCTCAGTGTCATTAGTCTGTGTGGGTGTGATTACATGTTCATGTGCATTTGCGTGATACATGTGGATCAGTGTGTTGCATGTCAATGTAGCAGCACTGCAATTTCAGAGAAGTGGGCAATGTGGCGTATGCTTCCCCAACAACAAGGCTGTCAAGTGTTTTTCAGTGTGATGTGACCATTACGGTTGAGAGACAAATAACTCCATACTGTCTAATCATCCCCTACAGAAGTCTATTCATGGAAAATACTGCAGGGGCTACAATATAGATGCTATAGATACAGTACACACTGTGATCAAGGCTTAAAAATCAGCAAAAGGATATGTTACGGTTGCGACAGGCAATTTGATGTGATGGGAATGTGCTGGCGCAGCTTCTTATCATGTCAGACCTCCCAATATGGCACTAAAACCATAAAGAGAAAATTCACTTATGTTCCATTACAGAGAAAACATATGATCTTCCCTAAAATGCAAGTCTCCACAGAATTTGTGTATCGAAATACAATCAATAAAACATCTGTGAAGATTCTCAGTCATCCAGGTCATGGTATCCCTAAGTGCTATACGAAGGCAACTGGACTTGCTTGAGCTTCTTGAAGACTTTTCACCTCTCACCTCACCTAATTAGGATGGGTGATTGTGTAAGCACACTGTCAAATGCCTTTTTGCTCCGTACTTAAGGCATTCATGCTTCTGTGGTTATGAAAGCAGGGAAGTTTGATCATTTTTGGAAAAAACGATTTGAAAGGCTACTTCAGCTCTAACAGACTAAGGGAAGTCCCAAGCATTTAAGGACCTTACAAGAGGTTAAATGCGTGGGAATCCCCTCCAGTCAGTTAGAACTGAAGAAGCCTTTCGGATGAGAGGGGAAACAAGCCTCAAGCAAGTCCGGTTGCTTTCATATAGTACTTGTCCTTCTGATTGCTGTAAATAAAGATTCGTGTCATCAGGGGTTTTTGTAGTAGCTGCAGTCATTTCCATCTTTCATGCTCATAACGAATTGTTGAATTTATCAGCTCAAAATATAAATTTGCATGGCATAATTAAAAATTAAACTTAACAGCTTAGAAGTCAATATATTCAAATTTACCTTTTACTCATGATTTTAAAGCCCGAGAAAAAGAAATACAGCCATTTAGTATTGCAAATTCCGTGAAGTTAATGTGAGAGACAAGTTAAAAAAAGAATGATCCAAATCTGCGCGGCAGAGGTCAAGATATCCTGATGTTAGTCCCCAGTATGGGTCGAGATCCAAAAATGCTGGATCCTACATTTCAGTAGACTCCCTGTCGGGTAAACATTTCTTTCTAACTTCTTCCATTTTGCATCGCTGTCTTACTCTTATACATTTGAAAGGCTGCAACAACCCTAACGGCATCACTATGACACCATCAGGGGATTTTCTCTTGACAAAGCTTCTGCAGTGGCCCAGCAGACACTACACAACTGTATTCACCAACTGGGAGTAATCATAGCCAGTAGACTGTCCTTGTGGAAAACCGGTTGGCGTTCTCCTTTGAATATTTCTCTATAACATTAGAAAATAATGAAAAAATAAGTATCAATCAAAGTTAAAATGTGGAAACAATTTTCTTCTCTTTTTTTGAAGAGTTTAAAATTCAAAAACTCAGCTAATCTGCTTCATCAGGACTGTGTAGGTGTGGTTTCATCCGAGTTGATTGACAGTGATGGCAACATATATGAACAACCTCACAGCTGTCATTAGATTCAAATGTTGCTGAATATGGGACATCAGCTTTTTCACAACTTAAACAACCCAGTGAGAAGATCAAGGATAAACACAAAGAAACAGTAATTTCATGAAACTTTTCTAACTTTGTTAGATTATTTTGTAATCATTTAGAGAACAACCGCTGATAATAAGAAGCTGATTGAGAAAAAGAGGTTTTTGAGGGTCTTAAATTTCGGTTTTCTTAGTTCAAAATAAGTTTTTCTTTTTCAGTCCAGACAGAGCTCTGAGACACATGCTGTGTGCATGTTCTTACACATAAAAGCCTGATCATATCTGAGGCTTTTATACCTAAAGACCTATTATAATGCGGTATCTGAAACTAACCCCAATGGCGACTGAAACTACAACTGGGGCTTTTTTAATTATTTTTTTAAATAGCATTTCTTTTTATTGAGCAGTTTAATGTGATCATGATCAATCTAACGTTATGTAATTCAAGCGCAGTATCTTGCAGTAGTTGGCACTAATCTCTTTTTATAAAATACAGTAGATCTATTTAAAGGGATAATCCTGAAACTACTAAACAGCAAGGGAGTTGGGCGATTGGCCTAATAAGCCTCCATATGGTAATGGTTTAGTCCAAACCTGTGTGTGTGTGTGCGTGTGTGCGTGCATGTGTGTACATGCAGCCTTTTAGCTCTGCACTAAATATCAACATGGACCCGACTTCCCAGCCTCGTCTTCCTATCTCTCTCTCAGTATGTCTCTCTCTCTGTCTCTCTCTTAGCAGTCTGCTAAGCCTCTTACCTATGGGATTATTGGCAACACCAGGTATTTTATAGCTTCATTCATCTGGATGATGAGTTATTAATGTGTTGGGGAATAAAACCATCTGTAACAGTGGCTGAGGATGATGGGAGAGTGACGGGAAGATTTTCAGGGGGGGCAGTTGACACAGAGTGATGCAACTCTAAATTTTGTAAGTTTTACAGACGAAGCACACAGTCATCAAGCTGAGCACTCACGGACAGGCATACAAACAGTCTAACAGAGGAGAAAGGATAGTAAGTTTGATAAGTTGTTTGTTAAGCCCCTTTCAGACATGCATATCACTCTGTAAATGCAATGTCACAAAAGACACAAGTTGATTTTCATTGAAGGGCTCTCTGGCAATCTCCCTACTTTGCCCCTTTCAGACATAGTATCTGTAAAATTTCCACGTTCATATATCTGTGAAAGTAATGGGTCTTGGCTTTCAAACATACAGACAGAGGACAGCTTGAGGGATCATGTATGCTATGGCCTTCACAGTCACCAGATCTCAACCCAACTGAACACAAATGGGAGATTTCGGATGGACATGTTAAGACGATGCGCTCCACCATAATCATCAAACCAGCAAATGATTGAATATCTTTTGGAAGAATGGTGTTCATCCCTCCAGTGCAGTTCTACAAACTCGAAGACTCTTCAACAAGGAGCAGTGAATCTGTTCTGGAGGCTTATGGTGACCTTATTAATACAGTTTATGTTGGTTTGTCCTATGATTTGTCATCCATCTGTACGTCTCTGTTAAGGTAAAACTCCATGTTGACTGTTTTCCAACATGACAGGATCAGTACAGAGTGAGCTGCAATACTTAGACAACCATTTTTTAAATTAAAATTTGATTAATTTTGGTTAGTTTTTACATTAATCATTTAGTCAGTAAGATGTCGAAAATAGTGAAAAATGCTTGTCACAACAGTGGAAACCCAATATATTTAATTTATAATTACATGAAGCAGAGAAAAGAAGCAAATTGTCATGTTTGAGAAGCTGGAACCAGAGGATTTTTGAGTTTTTTGATCATCAAGTGACTTGAAGATAACTTAACAGTATATCAACTCTTTTCAGTTCGTAAATTACATGTACAGCCAGGTTATTACATCATCTATTTATCCTGGTCCCATTGTAGAGTGTTCATTGCAACACAAGTTGTCTTTTCTAGAGAAAATCCAGTAATTCTGTCCACTTGACCAGAAAAAAAACAACAACAAAAAAACCCACCCTCATCAGGGGCATTTACACACACTGCCTTCATGATGAAACGTTCAAAATAAACACTTGGCTGTTGAATAAGTGTAGATTCTAATTTCACTGTAGACTTCTATGCTGAACCTCAATACCTTTTTAGGGCCAATTAATTTGTGTCTGTAACAATGTGTCTCAGATTTAGCAAGAGGAGTTCTTGTGGTGAAATTTCAAAGACCCGACATCCGCATGACTCGTTGAGCTATTTTTTATGTAGTATACAAACTATATATTGTGCTGATCTTAACCCCTCAACACGACATTTGCTATCAACCTGATGATGCATTTTTCCTATTAAATATAATATGACAATGGAAGCTGCGCCACTTCCATAAATTAAGCAAGTCAACATAATTGACAGGACTGCATGAGTCGTGCCAGTGTGTTTTGCGTTGCCAGAGTATGTGTAGTATTTCTAACATCCTGACACCTGTTGAATTGTTGAATGGCTATTCCTCCTTTACACAAAGTCAGCAAAGAGACAGAAGAGGACAGAGAAGGAGACTGCTGCCTCTGCTGTAAACAGATTACATGGATACCACACTGAAGAGGCCTGCAGCACATTTAGCACCTGTACTAGAAGGAGTGTGTAGCAGGGAAGTGTCTGTGTGTGATGTTTGAGCTGCCATGGATACCCAAATTTTCAGTCTACACACTATACATAGTTCGAAGTTTTGGGATTCCGTACTGACACTGATATTTTGGATATGAGGGGGAGCAGCTTACTGAAATAACATGACAGGGTTTTAACAGCATAGTGCATTATGATAATGATGAAATGTTTTTTTTCTGTTGCAAGTTTTGAAGAATGATGGTGTCATGTATACAAATAACATTTCAACATCAAAGTGTCTTGGGTTTTCGATGTGTCTCTTTCAAGTCTGAGGTGCGTACTTCTTCCCTCAGATCTGAATATGTTTCTGACTCTCCGAGACTCTACCGGCACTTGAAAAAGAAGCTCTCTCTGTGTGAAGTCCTAACGACAGATGGATGGACTGATCGGCGGGCTGTACTTTACTTTTCCCTCATTACAGGTTTTACAGAGTAACACTTTATTGATGTAATGATTTGGACGTTTGAAATTTTAAATCACACAGTGCCTCTTCTGGGTGTCTCGGGGCTGTAATTATGCATGTTCAAGGGTCTGTTTAAAGCAAAATAGCTCACACTCCAAGACAATTTACTTTCGGGGAGTGCTAATTTAACCGCCAGTTACCACTGCTGAAGTGGCTTTGCTATGATACAAAAACCAGCACTGACAGTGACTGGCACATGAAATGAGACTGGAACATACTGCACGTGAAGAGGGTGCGGGAAAGGCGAGAAGGGCCATTCTGTGTCAAAGTGACTGAAAAGACTTTTGGGAAATGAAATATGAGAATGTTGACCCTAAAAAAAAGTTACACCATTATATATGTCGCAATATACAATAACATTATTTGTATTACTCCTTTGTCATATTTGAGTTGTCACTGTCAAAGAAAATCATGTCCAAATAAATGAGAAGTAACACGCAAACTGTTCGAATTGAATCAAACACAACACATGAAACCTAATCCCAAATTAGCATTTTTTAGTGTCAGTGTGGCTACACATTGACACACAGCCACAGACCTTGCAGCTGCGAGTACTGTGTCATCTATGACTATGCGCCCCCTCCCCAATGCCTATATGGTAGCACTACAGTATGCGCCTATTCCAAAAAAAAGAAGCTGGGGAAAAAAAGGACTCATACTTTGTGTATATGTGAGTGTGTGTGTAGCTATAAATATGTAAATGAATGTGGGGGTGTTTCTGTTCGGCTCCTTCCCTGCATCTACGTAGGTACATAATTTTGGATGTTTGTGTCAGTTTTGGTGTGTGTGTGTGTGTGTGTGTGTGTGTGTGTGTGTGTGAGTCAGCACTGTGATCACGGACACAGTGGAATGAATCATAGTGTGGTTGTGGTGGTGGTTGGAGAATAGACTGGTAGCAACAGTGGATTTCAGCAAGGCTCCCAAATACAAGACATATGTACAGCGCATTGTTACGCGTACATGATCATAATTTAAGCAATTATCCCAGCAGGACACGAGTGTTTACCAAGTAATTTCATTTTCGGCCCCTTTCATGTTAATTCTGACAGTCCTTAAATCAGTTTTGCCAAATATCTGAGGCTCATTCCTTTCCTAGTCAATCTCAAAAAACAGCTTCACAGACTCTGACTGCACTAAAAGTAACCACAATTATATGAAAATATGAAGCATTTTTAAAACGTTACATGACAAAAGGAATATCAGACTATTTATGTTAAAGTGGGAACCACCACAGAGCTGATGGGACAAGAGCTGGAGACTTTCTTCCACTTTTTGCTTGTCTCATTTTTGTATGCTGTCAGACACAAAATGAACAGGATCCTCTTTCAGTCACAAACTTTTCAAGTAAAATATCTGTTGGCACTTGTTTCTTTGTATAAATTAGGTCTGCAGCAGAGCCAAGTGTACCACTGTGGGAAAATAACTGTGGTGAACATCTTTATAACAAGATATAATGTGTAATATTTTGTGGTTAAGCTTGTCATGTATGTATGTATCACCTTGAGTGGAACAATGTAGAAAAAACTGAGGTAAAGTTGCATTTTCAGATCATTTGTAATGCCACCTTTGCCATAGAAAACAAAGGCGCGAGGGAAAAGTGTACATCAGAGGTAATGTTACGTGTATTACCATGACTAACAGGGAAACTCTTTACAACATGTGTGAGCTGGACACCTGCTGGGCACATGGGGATCACGACAGTATATAACTACCGTAGCAGATGGAAAGAAAATGCTGACGGCCAGATGTGGAGCTTGGAGGCAGACACTTTTCCAGCTTTACTAAGTCTCCTGCTGAAGGTAGACTGCTTTAATTCTGGCACATTGACAGTTTTTCACATCCATTACCAGGAGCACATTAATGAACATTTTATTAATAATAATGGTGAGGCTATTTCCTATAATAAATTGATGTCTGGGAAAAACAAGAAAGACGAATTGACAAGTAGAAATTTCTGATGGGGCATCTGCAACAGGTAGCCACAGTCTGTGTGGAAAGACTTAACACTCAGGGCTAACTTAAAATCATTCACGCGATCGTATGCAGATATATAAGGCAGTGGAGATGTGAACAACAAGCTGTGGCGTCTGTTGGACTACAAAAGAAAATGTCTTTCAATCACCATTTCCTCAAGAGACACAACAGGAGACAACCACTAAAGACAACTGCAGCTCCCGCCTGCTGGGATGACACATTCAAAGCTATGCATAATGTTTCCATCCAACACAAGTTACCACGTCGAAATTCTGCTATTGTCATACTGTAGCTTCTGGCTCATTCTATTCTGGATCAAAGTGCTGCTCTCCCCTCTCTCAGGCGTGGTGCCTCACATAGCATCAGTTGGCGCGTGTGCGTCACCCTTAGGCTGGACAACTCTGCCTTGCCAAGCCACACTCACACACACACTCACACACACACACACACACACACACACACACACACACACACACACACACACACACACACACACACAAACCACCCACAAGGGGAAAAAGAATGAAAATGCAGTGATTAACCAGTTGAGGGAATGCAGGTTGCCGAGGGCGACTATCTGAATGTTAAGAGTCTGGGGGCCACGGAAGCAGTCGACAATCTGACAGGCTGGCAGCAGGCGAAGCTGACTGGCTGGTGGACTGACTGGCATACAGGCTGTGTGAAGTGCCTCGAGGCGATGGGGAGGAAAGCCCTTCTTTAAAAGGTCACGGGTGCAGATCCACCGTGTGTTTTAATAGTGAAACGCATGTGGACAAATCAATGTTGACACAGCGTGAATAGGTTCTGACAAGAATGATTCACGGTTGCTTTTATGTCATTCATGTACAGTCCTTATAGGAAAGTTCCCCTAATTCCATACAACAAGAAATGGTAATATCCCAAAGTGCAATAATGTAAACTCACTAACAATCACTGCAGTTGTCAGTCCCTACAGGACCATTACAGGGATATTACGGTGATATTTCATTGGAGGATTCACAAAGTGTCAAAATACAGACAAACTGCCTCAAATATAACCTGTCCTTGGCATGACTTTGTACTGTGGAGAGTCCAGCAGGTGGGACAAACAGTCCTACCAGATGAAGTGAGTGAGTCACTGTAAAATCTGCGGAGGAGACAGATACAGTGCACGGCTCAGAGTCACTGGCTGCGCACAGAGGCCACAGTGTATCGCACTACATCAAAGCCGGTTATCTACTGGTTGCATGGTGGCTGAAGAGCAGGCTATACTTGAATGGCTGGCAGCTTTATGAAGGGAAAATGCTGCCCGCTTGCCAGGAAAAACTGCATCCAATTTCTTTAGGGCAGCCTCACTGCTTGAGAGACCATGCGAGCAAGAAGCCCAATTTTCGAGAATTTAATTCCAGACATCAGGTTGTGAAAATTAATCACATGCTGCGCAGAAGCACTGTACAAACACAAAACCTACTTGGTGTGTAAGCCTCCAGGGCACAGGGAGCAGTCAGTGGAGTCTGCAAATAAACATTTGGATTCTGATAAGCCATTTTTACATTTTCAGTGTGCAAAGCATGGCATTAGCTCCTCTGCTATTGAATGGGCACAGTTCCACAGGCTATCTTTAATTTAATTTATTCATTTTGTCTGCAAGATGTTCATTATGCAGGTCTGCATGTGTGCCTTGGCTGCACAATCATATCTATCTTGACCTTTGTGTTTGGTGTTGCCACTACCAATAAAACGGTTTGTATTTTCACGAACAACAGATGACTCTAATCTTTGCACACTTATCAAGAGCAGCCCTGCAAATTAGGAGAATTTGGGTTCAGTTTGGCCTTGCTCAGACAATAGTGCTGCTGAGCCAGGCAGCTACTGTATTTGACTTCAAATACTAGACAGACCATGACAGGTATATGGGCTACGACCCCAATGGGTGAATCTGCTACTGAGGCACCAACACATACAGCGAGGCTTTTTGCCCTGCCTGCCTGTCTTCCTGCCCTGGAGTGAAGTATACGCTGAGTTCAGATCTGATACCCAGCCCTGGCATTTAACCTGGAGTCTTGGCTGGGGTGCGTACATTCAGACGGCGCAATGTGGCTCCTGTCCTCGGCGAGCACGCGGCTGAGGATGCCTGTCTCCCAGCACCGGAGGAGGGAAGAGGGCTCGTTTGCATCTGTCTCGCTTCACACATCGTCTCATTTCCCCGCGAGGCAGCCTCCCTCCCAAGTGACAACAACCCCGACACTCGTTCATTTAGAGGCCCGGCCGTGTGCTCGTCTCCCAGAAGCAGGAGCTGGGGATGTTCTGACCTGCCTGCCAACCCCTGCGGGCTTCATCCCCGGCGAGACTCTCTCTGTTTCTGGGAGGGAATATGATACGAACACATCGGCGGCGCCTCTGTCTTACCGGCTGCTGTATGTGGCGAGACGTCCCCCTCCCAGGCGGAGGAAGATGCTGCCGCCGCTGGACCCCGTGCTGGAAATAGTCGCTGCCAGCGGCTCTGTTGCCCGCGACCCGGTCCCTCTTCTCCCGCACGTTGGAGCCTCCGTTTTGCCTGTCTTCGCCGGAGTCGAGGCTGCTGAAGTTCCACACGATCAGCGTCTGCACCAGCAGCACCGTGAGAGCCGCTATCAGGGCGGACCGCGACCGGCGGGCCAACCTGCGAGCACACAAGCCGCCGACCATCTTCGCACCGGGCTGCACGGAGCTGGAGGACCGTCTGTGGCTCTGCGCAGCGCGACGGGAGGAAGGAGTGGAAGTAGAGGGAGGACGAGGAGGAGGAGGTGGTGGCGGTGGAGGGAGAGGAGGAGGAGGAGGAGGAGGAGGGAGGCTGAGCTTTATGGTGGCGGAGTCGAGGAGGAGCATCGAGAAGGAGAGGCACAGGGCCACCGTGTGGTGAAACTCGTTGAGAAGGTGTTCAGCGACTGGCATGCTGGCCGTGTCCCCTTTCTGCTCTCTGTGTGAAAGAAACCATTATATACATTCTCATCTTTCCAAGAACAGATTCTGATCGTGACCAAATACCTAAAAATGCTGAATTTTGCAATGCCCGAAATCATTATTACGAGGCAGAGAACAGCAATATTATTGGGCCTCCAGGGGTTCTTGACAGACACTTAACTGATCCCAACAGGGGTGTAGATACAGGAACTCTGGGTCCCCTGCTATATTATTTCCTTAGGCGCCTTTTAACTAATTCATACATCCCAGTGGATTTTCTGTTTTTTCCTCTCTCTGTTTTGGAACGATTCTCTCCATTTTACACCCCACTTGCTGGGTCCCAGCTGGAATCCAGAAGGAAAATTAACTTTTTCTTCCCTGCCTTCCAGGAGGTATGTTACAGCTGTGCCATGGAGCTGCTAAGAATGAACTGATTCGCCTGAGGACAGTCCAACATGGCCAACGCACATCACTGCCATTATGTGGGCTGGTCATCTGACTGTCTTTCTTTTCTTTCCCTTTTTTTTAACCAAAATGGCACCCTGTTGTTCACATGCATATAGCAATTGTTAGTTAATCTTTATTTAAACAGTGTTCTTGAGATCAAGATGTCATTTTTAAAAGACACAAGAAAAACATACAAACAAAAAAAATACATATATACACAATAGGCATTAAAATGACTTATTAGAAGGGGCATTTAAAATGTCTCGATGTTTGATATCTTCAAAAGTCATTCAAGATTTTCAATTTTTATAACTTATTACATCTGTAAGGAAAAATCTTTTTAAACAGGTTTTCAGGTTTAGTTTGAGAATGTGGTATATATTAAGTCCTGTGACTTGACATTAGAAGTACTGCAGATTCAGTGGTGCTGATAGTAGGTGTGGAAATACAGAATGTAGGACTTTTGATATGAAATAGCAAACATCTTTAAAGTAACAGATTGGATTAAAACTTGTTTTGACTGATATTTTAATCACCCCACAATTTTGTGCCTGCTTTACAGAAAACAAAGTCTTGCAGTTTTGGATGAATTGGCAACAAGGAAATACGTATACAACAGCGACGATTTGGCTCCCTCACAGCTGTGACTGGATTTATTGCACCTTGGAGATCCAACGGTACTATTCCTATTTAGTTATTTCTCTGCCACTTTACATGATTAAAAAAAGATGCTACTCAGACTGGTTGTCTCCTTGGATTCGTCATTGAAGAGCTCAAGTAAAATAATTTCTGTAGCACAGAGGAGGACACCTTGTAATGAATCCATACAAAAAGCCAATGCAATTTCACATTTATTACTGACTTCTTATAGTGTAACCAAAGGAAAGAAATCCTGCATCAAGTCTACATAGAATATGTAGATCAGTCTGTTAGACTTGACTGCACATGGTCATTATTGAGAAAAACCACAAGATGTCTTAAAATGATGATTTCATTCAGATCCACAGGAAACTGTCTACCACTTGCTTAGAGTTTGTGCAGGAAGTTTCATAAATACTGTAACTGTCAAGTCCTGCTCTGAGGCTGGGAATATTTTTAGTCCAATCAAACTCTCAGCTCAGTTCTTAGGATTGATTCAGAGATGCTTGTTAAATATACTGCCTGAGCTCTATACATGCCAACACCATGAGTGACAGAGACGGAAAGGCTTCTCTGGCACATGCACAGCCAGGCTTTACCTAGACCAATATGGTAATTTTGCTTGGTATGTATGTTAGCAGGATGATATTCATGCTGTCAAGCTTAAGACCTTGGCCAGTTATGAAATGAATAAGAAATACACCTACGAATAATGCTAAACTTTTTTTATGAATCAAGAAATTCTTTTTTATATACTTTGTGTGCTAAAATAAACTTAAAGCTAAATATAAATCAGTGACTCAAGTACTGATGGCAAGGACTACTGTGGGTTGTAAAATAAGGAGCAAAATGCTCTCCCTTGCAAACTGAATCAGCCAGTCGTGGGCCTCAAAAATGTTATGTATCAGGGCTGCATCACACCATTTATCATGGTGTAGTGCTCATCTCTGAGAGACCACTCATCACTCAGTGTTACATGCTTTAGTGTGTTGAACTATCAGAAAGCTTGTACTATATAATGAGATATTTACCCATGAGAATAATTATGCTGACAACATTACCTATTTGGAATAATATTCATATAAATTAAATTAGTTAAAGATGGACATATTTTCAAATATAATTGATAAACTGGAAGTCCTGCAAAAATTGCCATCATAAAGTGTCTTAGTAAGGTGTTGGGCCACCAACTGCCACAGGAACAGCTTCAATGTGCCTTGGCTTGGATCCTACAAGTCTCTGGAGCTCTACTGGAGGGATGAACACCAGTCTTCCAAAAGATAAACCCCTCATTTGGTGTTTTGATGATAATGGTGGAGGGTGCTGTCTAACATGTCAGTCCAAAATATCCCAATAGGAGTTCTATTGGGTTGAGATCTGGTGAGTGTGAAGGCCAGAGCATATGATTCACATCATATTCATACTCATCAAACCATTCACTGACCCCTCATGCCTTATGGATGGGGGCTTTGTCATCCTGGAAGAGACCACTCCCATCAGGATAGAAACGCTTCATCATTGAACAAAGGTGATCACTCACTGACTATTCCCTGTAGGGGAAAAAGTGGATCCAAACCATACCAACAAAATGCCCCCCACAGCATAACAGAACCACCAGACCTCCTCACTGTAGGGGTCAAGCA
The DNA here is from genome assembly GCF_016859285.1 of Xiphias gladius. Taxonomy (NCBI): domain Eukaryota; kingdom Metazoa; phylum Chordata; class Actinopteri; order Istiophoriformes; family Xiphiidae; genus Xiphias; species Xiphias gladius. Next base: position 25,504,693 of record NC_053414.1, on the reverse strand, counting down.
TTCAGGCCTGTACTGTTCTCTTGGTTTACACCACACATGAACTCGCCCACTTGTGGAAAACATGGTGAAGGATGACTCATCTGACCATATCACTTTTTTCCACATCTCTGTAGACCAGGGGCAATGGTTTTTGCACCACTGAACTCTCAAATGTGCATTCATCTTTGGAATGAGGGATTTATAATCCCTCTCTATGTTATTGTTGACAGTCTGTTGTTGCTGACACAGTCTGACCACATCCTGCATTGACATTGACATTCCTCAGTCACCTGGGGAAGAGGTGCTCGTCTGTTTTCCCTTACATTTTGTACTAATGCACGAGCAAACGTGGCCATCAGTGCCCCAACTATGAACCCCCTTTCAAAGTCACTTAGATCTTTTCTTCTTGCCATCTTGATGCAAAATCAGCAACTGGGCCTGCTCAGCATTTTTATACCTGCCTCAGAGTATAATTGGATGTTAATTGCTTAACTGTACCAGGCAATGTTCCTGAGTGGAAGCATCTGAATGTGTTCGTTTTTTCCACTCATTTAGTCAGGTTTTACATTTAATTTGTCACCCATCTGTATATACGTAGACATATACAGTGTGTTCAGAAAATATTCAGACTTTTTCATTTTTTTCACATTTTATATTGCAACCTTTTGCTAAAGTCGTTCAAAGTCATTTTTTTCCTCATCAGTCTTCACTTAATACCCCATAATGACAAAGAGAAAACTGAATTTTAGAAATTTACTAACAAGAAAAAAACTGAAATAACACATTGACATAAGCATTCAGACCCTTCACTCAGTACTTAGTTGAAGCACCTTTGGCAGTAATTACAGCGTTGAGTCTGCTTGAGTATGACCCAACAAGCTTTGCAAACCCGGATTTGGGGACTTTCTACCATTGTTCTCTGCAGATCCTCTCAAGCTCTGTCAGGTTTGATGGGGACTGTTGGTGAAAGGCCATTTTCAGGTCTCTCCAGAGATGTTCCATTGGGTTCAAGCCAGGGCTCTGGCTGGGCCACTCAAGGACATTCGCAGATTTGTCCCTGAGCCACTCCTACATTGTCTTGGCTGTGTGCTTAGGGTAATTGTCCTGTTGGAAGGTGAACCTTCACCCCAGTCTGAGATCCTGAGTGCTCTGGACCAGGTTTTCATTAAGGATATCTCTGTACTTTGCTCCGCTCAGCTTACCCTCAACCCTGACCAGTCTCCCTGTCCCGGCCATGGAAAAACACCCCCACAGCATGATGCTGTCACCACCATGCTTCCCCGTTGGGATGGTACTGGGCAGGTGATGAGTGGTGCCTGGTTTCCTCTAGACATGGTGCTTAGAATTGAGTCCAAAAAGTTTGATCTTGTTTTCATCAAGCCAGAGCGTCTTGTTTCTCACAATCTGAGTATCCTTCAGGTGCTTTTCCATCTGGGTACTCTGTCATAAAGCCCAGATCGGTGGAGTGCTGCAGTAATGGTTGTCCTTCTCGAAGTTTCTTCCATCTCCTGGGAGGATCTCTGGAGCTCACCCAGAATGACCATCATGTTCTTGGTCACTTCTTTTATCAAGGCCCTTCTCCCCTGATTGCTCATTTTTTCCAGTTTCTTCTGGGAAGAATCCTGGTTGTGAGCTCTGCAGGCAGCTCCTTCAACCTCATGGCTTGGTTTTTGCTCTGATATGCATTGTCACCTGTGAGACCTTGTATAGGCAGGTGTGTGCCTTTCCCAATCATGTCCAATCAATTGAATTTACCATAGCTGGACTCCAATGGAGGTGCAGAAACACCTCAAAAAATTATCAAGAGAAATAAGTCAATCTAAATACTTATATAAATCTATATTTTTCTTTTTTAATGAAATTGCAAAAATACTCACTGAGTGGACACAAACACACACACACACACACACACACACACACACACACACACACACACACACACACACACACACACACACACACACACACATATGTTTATGTGTGGCTTGTGTTCTTGATTTGAGTAAGATTCAACTTATGCAATTTTAATGTTCTAAAGACTTGTATACATATTGACCCACAATATAAAACTCACTCTGAGAGGAGGCTGTGGTCCATACCAGGCTGACAACAGCAACTATGGCGGGTGGAGCAAAAAACGTAGTAAAGTGACCAAGTACAGTACAGTGATAATAATAGCATGGTAAATAGTAACAATAAGGTAGTAATGGCTAAAAATGTCATATTGAAGCAACAACATACTGAAAAGGTGTAATGATAAATGGTAATGATAACGTGACCAGTGCAGTGTAGGGCATTGCAAGTGCCTGCATCCTTTGTAGCTGAGTTCTCAGTCTAATTATAAGTCCAGTAACTAAGCAATTAATAGTTCAGTAGGCGCATGCCTGGGGGTAAAAACTGTTCTTGAACCTGCTTGTTCAGGTGCGAATGCTGCTGTACCAGCGACCGGACCAAAGAGGGGAGAGCAGTTGGTGCTCAGTTTGATTGTGGTGTGTGATGGAGTTGGCCTTGTTCGAACACCTTATCCAGAAAGGCGTCCTTGATGTAAGTGCATACCCGATGATCCTTTCCACTGTCCTCAAGACCCTTTGGATAGCTTTCCTGTTCTGCGTAGTGGTATTGGCAAACCACACAGTGACACCAACCATCAGAACACTCTCTATGCTGCCACAGTAAAAGTTCACAAGCCGCTGTGTGCTTGTACCACATTTTCTAAGGCAACGTAGGGGGTAGAGGCATTGGCGTGCCTTCTTGAGCTGGACCATTGTGTGGTGGGTCCATGCTAGGACATTGGTGATCTGTAGTCCCAGTAAATGGAAGCCCGTCCCATCTAGGCTGATAGAGGAGTGAGTTCCACGATGGTTCCTGGAGTCCATGATGAGATCCTTAGTCTTGCTGACGTTCAGTGCAAGGTTGTTGTCTTTTTTTTTGCCATTTGGGGGCAGTGGAACAAGCAAAAAACCCACAACATTCACATATTGAATGTTCTCTATATAAACAGTGAGTTAAAGGAGGCTAAAATGCTCCCTAGACCTGAGAGAAACTTCAGAGTCGGGTAGTAATCCTCTGTGAGTTCATCTCTATCAGCAACACCTTTCACATTACATGTAGTCAATCCATTCCATTGTTTATATAAAAATATTGATTGGTGCAGCTTTAAAGACTAGACACACTACTCCAGACTCACCCGATGAGGAAGCTATAGTCCTCCCTACCCTGAGTGACAAATGTGACACAGTGATAAACAAGACCCATCGATCTAAAGGTTTTGAGCCTGCTGATGTTAAAGCTCCACCAGTTGTAACACTGGTTCGCCTAATCACTCAAAATAGACAACTCTGTTTTATGTTAAGGTTACAGTTTCATCTGCCTTACATTCAAATGAACTGAAGCTTTTAAAGCTGCTGTGCTGTGTGGGGAGTGTATTTCATTTACCAAGATATGACACACAAGGGATAGATACATCAGACTCTGTGTACTGGTAAACGAAAGATGAGACTGCCTACTCCAAGAATTTATCATGTTTACTCTGTGGTGTTGAAAAAGTGATTGAACTTTAGGCTACTAAAGGCTGCACGTGGGATAAAGGACTATTAGCCAACTTAAAGTTTCTTTTCTAAAGCCAAGTTTAAAGAGGTTTGAATTAACTAAAAAATAAAAAGTTTGCATTTACATACTCTGTTATATTTGTTTCTTTATTTCATGTTTAAAGGTAGACCTTGGCTAGCTCAGCTCCCTGCTAATTGCAAACCAAGGCTCAGAAAGCTTTGGGGCTTAGGATTTTACTAAATACTAAAGAGAGGAAATACACTCAGCACTTTATTTAATAATGCTGAAGAAACACACTGACAGCTCATGAAAGCTATTCATGGTCAAAGTCATTTTGGTCTTTTTGTATTTGTTTCAGAGCGACAAAACACTGAGGTGCATAAATAAGATTGTAGACCTGACACAGAGAGTGGCTGTAGCTTTCTGACAGATTGATAGCTGGTTCGATGTTAAATGAGGGCAACATAAGACAATTGGGGGAGGAAAACAAGAAAATTGTTAGATGTAAATTTTGACACCAGACTAAGGTTTGCATATATAAAGCCTTGGATTGGGAAGTGAATTATATACCGTAGTGGCTGTTGAAACACAAAAAAAGCAGTTATCATTTTGAGCACCACACTGTGGTTTTCATCTTCAGGAATGCCTTGACTGATACGCAGACAAAGCATATTATGCAAAGCCCAAAACAACAGCTTTAAAGGAGCCACAGGAAGATTGTTCCTTTCAGAGTGCAAACCACTGACCTCGTGGTTCTTAAATTGACAAGGCAATTCGACATTCCTGCCATTTTCAGCATTGCATGTGGGCTTTTTAAAATAGCTGTTCATTTTCAGCCTAACTGTTTTTTTAACCTTATCCCTGTACACTTGTCCGGTAGCACAGAGTAGGAACAAGAAGCAATTGAACATGTCTGTCCAAACTTTAGCAAAATGAGGAGGAGCAGTTTGTACATGTCGCCTATTTTGCAGGCCATCATCCAGCTAGGTAGGCAGGAATATAATGCTGTTTGATTGCATCACTTGTCACAAAGAAGTATTTTGCCATCAATGATCAAGTGTTTAATCTGTATTCTTATCATGCGGCTTTTTTAAAGTAGTTAAGCATTTGAATTGCAGCACAAATTATGAACTTGGTGGTATTTCTGCAGGCAAACAGAGCCAATGCTACAGAGATAAGGCTGGAGACCATAGAAAGATAAATGTTGCATTGAACTTCAAAATGTCTTTATATGCTCACATACTCTCCAAAAATATTTGAGCATCTCATAAATGTTAATTCTTACTTCATCGAGGAGAAGGGGGATCAGGAGAGGAGAGAGAAAGGCTGCAAACGAAAAAGAATTGTAAAGTTGTTAATTATGACAGAGATGAGAAAGAGAAAGAGAAAGGGGGGGGTTGCACACATTACCATAAATGAGAGCAAAATGAAAGAAGAGCGAGATGAAGCATGGTTAAAAGACAAAAATAGATGTAATTGGAAAGTAGGGAGTGAAGTCAAAAAATGAGATGGAGAAAATATTAAACACAATCAAAGCATGGCCAGTTTGTCTATAGGTCTACTGAATTAGTAAAGAGCAAAAGAAAGATAGATGAGGGTAGTCACAGGAAGACAGTGAGCAGAAAAACAAAAGCATTTATGAGCACAATGTAAAGAGAGGAAAGACAGAGAAAAGCAAAAATAAAAATGAGACAGAGAACAGCTAATGCTCCTCTGGCAGCAGAGCCATGTCTTCCCCTCTCATTAGCTGTAGCTCTGATGCTCAGGGGACCGAGTGGGCCGACTGTCGCCACAGCGATGGTTACCATTCCCTGCGGCAACAAATGCTGATTTTAATTAGAGCCGACCTCTTTGTCACTCAGATAGACAGACAAACACACACATCGAATGACCAGAGTAACTCACTGGGAGATTCAAGCAAGCATGCAACCCGTCCTCACAAACACTCTGGCCATGTCTTCTGAGGTACAAATAACAGAGAGATAAAGGGAGAGAGAGAGAGAGACAGATGAGCAGCCAGCTGGTGGAGTGAGTCTGGGACAGGAGGGAGAAAAACTAGGGTGGGTGCTGCACAACATGACTGGTAAAGCCTTAGGCAGCCTGCTGTAGGACACTCTCATGCATTCAGTGTTTTATGTAATCCGACAGCGAGCTGACTGGAGTGCAGTAGAACACAGAGAAACACAGCAGCAGACAGGTGTCCTTGACAGCGATGCCCCAGGAGACCAGAGGAAGCCTTTTTTTCCCACTGTGATACGACAAGCCTAAAGAGGCAGACGTGGTTCATAGATGGCTGATGCTACTGGAAGGGAGAAAGATCTGATTTCTATATGTAACTGAAAAGAGCTTCTAAAAAGTTCAGGCAATGTTTAAGCTGTGTTCAGAGACGGCCTAGGGCACAACTAATCTGTAATGCCTGTGTCGAAGATTGAAAATGTCTTAACCAGGAAGAGTTGAAGGCCTGTTAGTTCTGTTTCAGTTGGCCTTTCACTAAACCCCTCCCCTGAACAGTGATTCTCCAATCACAGTTTAGCAACCCTAACTCAGCATAGCGGGCCTGTCAACTTTCTCCACATATAACGGTGTGCATTGGATGCTAATAAGAGCAATACTCAGTATCTCAGGAGTTTGGAAGGTGGTGTCTTGGAGTATGAGGATGGATCAAACTGTTCATCTGCAAACAACAGTATGCCTGGCTAACTAGCCTACTACCCACAGTATTACAGCATTTTCAAGATTGCACAATATCAGAGTTTAGAGTAATGTTACATGTTACATTTTAATTACATGATACTAGGACTAACTATATCTACACTGAAATAAGCGAACAATGCGGTATTCAGTGCTGCTCTTTCTCTTCTATGGTCATCAGTAGGTGAGGACGCAAACTTTTTGCCTATTACATGTACCTTTAGTGTCAGTCTTAGTATTGTATCATGTACAGTATGTAGCCATCATGCGGATATTTAAGATCTTTTGACTGGGCTCTTGTTTTTTAGACGAATCAGCTGGAAACACTGAAAAGTCAGCTGGAGATAGACTTTTTAACCAACTCATGGAGTCTAAGCATTAGCATTAGCATACACTAGCGGTTGTCAATTCAGCTGAAAAAATCCACAAGAAGCCGTCCTCTGTTAACTTTTGTGTGAAATTGAAGATCCATTGTTTAAAAAGATACCGGCAATTTAAAGTGGTGAATCTGCCATTAATATCACTGTAAATTACATGTGGGCCATTCTAGAATGGAAATCTTGAAATGCCTATGAACATTAATGGGGCTGGGGCAGTAAGGGGACTTGTCACTTATCACTGCTCTGTGTCCTAGAGCACCTACCACCACACTTGGGGCGCAAAAAGGTCACTGCAAAGTTACTGAAATGTCAGGGTGTTGAAACAAAATATTCCCCCACTAGGTGACACATCTTTGATGTGACAGTGCCATTTAGCCCACTGGTGACAGCTTGCTGTTGTGATGGGCTCATTTGGTAGCTGAGCCTGGTGATCTCAAGTCAGTTACCTTATCTCAAATGGCTAGAGGCTGTGTCTCTTTCCACTGGCACATGTGCACATGTGTATGAATGTGACCATGTGTCCTGAAGAAATGGATGTATTCCAGGAGATTAAGCTTTTCTCACATCAGGCAGCTTATCCTGGAGGAACACAGTACTTCTTATCAGGTGCAAAGTGGAAATCACCATCAGGGAAAACACACCATCCAGTACAATGTGAAGCCTCAACTTCAAAAGGGCAAACGGATAAGAAAAAATTAAGTCAGCTGAATGAAAATTTTTTACCAGACAGCGCATTAACACCATGTGTTTTGTAATGTGGAAAACCATCAAAAGATGTAGAAACATATTTGCCCATCAGAGCTGTGATTTGATGTGGTGTTCGGAATGAGACAGATTTTCCACATTAATTTATGTGCCTTTGTGGAAGTAATCTAAATACCATAGCAACCATTCTGGGTCCCAATGTCCTCTTCAAAGACAACTGTCAAGTTCGTAGACGGTCAGCACATCATTGCTACTGACACATAACATGTTTTTTTTTGCCGAGCAACAAAAGCAACAGATGTTGTGTATGCCTGCCATAAGACAGACATTGTTTTCTTTTTTTAAGTCAAAACTTCTGGTTGACTTACTTGGATAAAAAGATTTATATCTGGCATGCTACACATAATTAAAGAACAGCAAAGTCTAATTTGATTGCTTTCCTACTGATGCTGTCAATCCACCAGTGTATTTGCCCTATTCCGAAGGTACCACTGTCTTCTCCACTGCAGGTTCATCCTACCTCCGTGGAGTCATAGTTACCTGTGTTATAGAAATCACCACCTGCAAAAATGATAAATCATATGTGTATTTATGTTTTATGGTATAGTAATAAAGTTAATGAATAATACACTTATGGAGCAATATAAAGGGTTAGTACTGTATTCCTCTGTCCACCTGTGGCGGTGTGAGATGTGTATTTTAGTCTTTTTCACTGGTTCACCTTTTGACTTTAGTTCACACTGTTAGAGAACTTCCAGTGGCGGTGAAGAGACAAACTGGTGGTTAGGGCACAACTAGCTTCTTTTTGCCATCCCTCTTTCCCTGCAAAAAGAAGCTACTTTTGAATTGATTTCCACTAAATTTGTAGTGGCTTTATTAAATAACAAACTACTATATGTGTTATTTAAAATGACAACTTACTCACAGCAGCATCATGCCTTAGACGTTTAAATATAAGACAGAAAGCGGCTTTTGTGAAAGGAAATGGGAAAGAACTAGGACCATGGCCTTCAAGAGGAAAGGGCATTTCTAGTTCATGTCATAATTACATGATTTAATTAGAGGTGGAGGAACATAATCATATGTTATCGGTGCAAATTTCAAAAATTGTAATGAGGCTCAACTGGAAATACAAGTAAAATTACTCTGGTATTATCCTTGGGAGATGCTCAATCTATAGGAAATGAAAAATGTCACTCTAAAATAATATATCTGCAACAATTATAAAGTATAGATGTGTTTAGTAAAGAAAATGCTGGTGAAATCAACACTTCTGTTTGTCCGCAACAGCTGGGCCAGCCCTATAAACAGGTCAAGTTTGAGGTCGGGCTTTCCTTCTGAAGGCACACCTCTCTACTGCTGACACAGACGTGAATGAGCTTCTAACTTTCTCTGTGAGCGATCATTTTACAAGTAAATATAGCTGAATTCACAGCACAGCTGTTGTCTTTAACTTCTATGTATGGTGATTTTGTCAGATGACATTGCGGTTGTAAAAGGGCTTGGAAGTGACTGCTAACATTAACAGCTAACATTTAGTCTTAAAGGGCCACATTGATACTTGTTCCGTTGTCTGACAACGGAAACAGTGAAACATGTAAATGAGAACAGCTTTATTGGGAATTCGGCTGTATTAAATTACTGTATATGTGAGCACAGAGAGTAGGAGAGAGGCAAACAGGTAAAGGGCAGTCCAGCCAAATACTAGGTTTTGACCTAGTCTTGTTGAAATAATTGATATACAATCGTGGAGCAAAACTTAACAATCTGAAGAGACCTGTGTTATCGACTGATATTTTTCAGAGTGAAAAAAGTGATTCACAGTTGCTCTGATAATTGATTTGTTCTTTCTTCTTCTTTATTCCCCTCTCCTGCCTTAGTGGAACAGCTAGCACATAACAAAGCTGCTCAGAGTGTTTTTAGTGTTGACAGCAGCAACTTGGACTTGACAGTTTCACTGAAATCACTTGGTGGTCTCCCTGCACGTCAACCATAATACAATGTTTTCTGATACATTGTTTTCTTACTGGTCTGTTTGAGGGAGGTAAGGAGAAAACATGTCTAAAGCCTACGTAGTGACTCTGTGAAGCTGTGCTTATGCACAGTGGTGCTTTAAGCTAAATGCTAACATCAGCTGATATTTAATAGGTTTAATGTAAACCATGTTCAACATCTCAGTTAACCTGTTAGCACACTAACCCTTGTTAATCAGCTGAGGCTGATGGGAATGTCATTAGTTCTGTAGGTATTTGGGCATAAACCAAAGTATTGGACAAATGAAGTTTTGACCTGATGATGTTGTAGAATGAAAAGTCAAAGGACCACTAAAGTTATTACAAATCATCGTGTGGGGACCTTGAATAGATATATGAAATTTAATGGCATCCATCCAATAGTTGTCAAAATATTTCACTAAAAAACAAAAATGTCAACCTCATGGTGATGCTAGAGGTAAAGTAAGAGAGCCCAAAAATAAGTAGGACACATCCTCTGGGAAACGAGAATGTCTCTAGAAAATGTCATGGCAGTATTTTTGTTCAGATATTTCAGTCTGGACAAAAGTTTTGGGCTCCAACATTGCCATCCTAGCCAGAGACATTTTTGTTGCAAATGTTTTGGAAAACCTATGAGAATCTGGAATATGCAGTTTATGATCTAATAACATTTGAACATCTAGCAGCTTTTGTCATTCAGCACTCATGTTGTCAACTTGGGATGTAATTTGCCATAGTACCTGGTTGTCATCATGATGGAATAACACCACAGAAAGAGGGCACCTTTAAATCCAACCTTGTGCTCTTCGCGCCAGATTGTATGGATGTCGTGTCATGTAAACTGTCAGTAGCATTAGCCTTTGGGGACTCGTACAGCTCACTTTAGCTTCACATCTATTAATATTGATACTCTATGACCTTACGGCTGTTCTGTTTGTCCCAAATCACTCAGTGAACGTCCCCTTCCAGGGACGCACCATTTACAACAGAGCAAATTTACCCCTGTGCACCTTCATTAAGGCACTGAAAGATTTATCCTTGCCAGATCCAGCCCCTCCTTTTTTTGCAGACTAGACATAATATAAAGCACAGTTAAATGGGTTTGAAAGGGTCTCCATGTCTGACAGAGAAAAAATTGACTTTTTGTCAATTGGCATCTGCTCTTCTCCTCTGAGCCAGAGTTATTCATATGACATGGAGGCCAGTGGATTAAATGGACTGTGTGTGATGATATGCAATTTCACATGTCCTGGACCCTTCATAGTCCCAGCTGTGGACAGCATTTTTATGGAAAGAAAATCTTCACCACATACGGTGTGGATACTCTGAGCTCAGCTAAGATTTTGGTATTTTTCTCAGAGTCATCTTGTACACAGACAATAAATTGCTAAGGCAGTGCTATACATATAGTAAATTGCCAGTGCATCAAAGTACCAAAATACATACCAGTGCCAAGAAATATTCTGATACATAACACTACGTAAAACCACAATGTTTCATTTTAACATTTCTGTTTTTTGTACAAATTGAGGAAGATACAATGTTAATGTTAATTAGTTAAACTTTGGAGGTTCTGGTAGGTGGATTTTGTTGCCTTTGGACAGAGCCAGGCTAGCTGTTTCGCCCTTTTTCTAATTTTTCTGCTAAGCTAGCCCAACTGGCTGCTTCATATTCATCGTAGAGAAATGACAGTGGTGTCATCTTCTCATCTAACTCTTAGCGCAAAAGCGAATTAGCGTTTTTCTCAAACTGTCAAACTGCTCCTTTTGGGAAAATGCTGTAGATGCAATATAGTGTTCTAAGTTAATACAATTTAATACAACAAAAATACAAACTACGAGCTCAAAAACTACCTAAAACCTGAAATTAAACTTTGCTGAAATGAAGGCTGGCTTATCAATTGGGCAAAGCGGGCAATAGCCCTAGGACCCCGGACCCCGAGGGGTCCCTTCAGTACCAGGTTCAGTGTATGTCATTTTCTTAGGGATTTTGCACCACTAAATTACAATCTCAACTTAAGTGGGTTTTCCATTATTGTTTTCACGCAATGCATATTATTAAATTAAGTTTTATTTTTAATCAAATTACCATAACCTAATATAAATTAAGTATTGTTCAAGCAAAGGCGTACTGGTTGCACTGGAAATATTGGAGACTTGGAGGTTACAGTGTATGCTGCTTAATGAAAAGGTTCAACCTTTTGGACAATACATGTATTTGCTTTCTTACAGAAAGTTAGATGAGAAAATCAGTACCCCTCTCATATCTGTCTGTTAAATATGAAGCTGGAGCCAGGATCAGGTTAGCTTAGCATAAAGACTGGAAACAAGGGGAAAGAGTTAGGGTGGCTTTGTCTGAAGGTAAAAGATTCTTTTCATCTGTCTTTAGGGTTAAGAGTTTGTCAAACCATCACCTGGACTGCAGCAGCAGAAGCTCTTGCACCCGCTCTGTCTTCTTTTTCTCCCCATCTCAGCGGGCTCCGCTTTCAGCCCCAGGGCCCCTTTGCTCAGAGGGCAGGCGTAGCAGAAGTAGTCTGTCTGCATCTTCGATCTCAGAGAACATTTCTTTCCCTCACCGCTCCCCACAGTCCTCTGTGACTAAGCTACCTTGTTAGATTGGTAAAAATAGTAACACCAGGAATGATTTGAGAGAAGCATGAGCCTGTGTTTCTAAAACAGAAAAAAAGGAGGGAGAGGGAAAGGAGGCAGATAATGAGGGAGAGAGTCTGGGAAATATATGTACCAGCTATGGAAGAATAAATGTAGCATTTTGGGGGATTATTATTGTGTATGTAATCTAATGCAAAAAACAAAATATACGACAAATGGCCTGAAAGACAAACCTTGCCTCTTGATAGTTAGAGTAAGTGCAGAGAAATATCACATCAATTTGCAGAATTTCATCTGCAGTTTGTCAGTTCCGCTGGAACTAAGGTCAAACTTTAATGCCATATCTGATATTTTTGGCTGAGGTAGTTGTGGCACTGTAGAGAAAGCCCTGGTGAATTCAACATTAAAACACTAACAGTTTAAACCCAACTTGTCCTCAATCAATACGATGCAAGCGTAAGTGTTTGCTCTGAAATGAATTGGGAATTCATATTGTTTTTTTGTTCCTGCTCACGACTCTCAGCAGCTGTTGTGCTCTCGCTGTTGGTGCTAGTGGTTAACTTTTCCACCTGATAATGGAACAGAGTGGACTGCTTATATGTTTGTCTGGATACGAGTCAGCGCACGATCTCGGTGGTACAGCGCTGTTACATTTCTTTGCATTGTGCGGTGGACTGTGGCATCGATGCTTCAAATTAGGGAGTGACGGGGTGGAAAATAGGCCACGTGTCGACTAATGATAAACATTGTACATTTTCAGTCAATTTGTTTTCTTTTTGCAATTGATGAGGTCAATGATGAATCTAATCTATGAAGTGCCCCTCACACTGACAATGAACAATAAGTCTTTGGCAGGGAGCACTGTATCCATAAGGTTGGTCTTCCTCTGTGAGCATTGTGATGAATGAGAGCCATTATTGGTTGATGCCTATGATTTCTGCACCATGTTGACTGCCAATACTGGTATGACCCCCATAATTTTTTTTTTTTTTAGCCCTATCTCCCTTGCTGACTCTTTGTATTGGTTCTCAGGAAAAGGCAGGACTCAGGAGACAGATGTAAAAAGTCTTTACCTAGAAAGAGAGAGAGAGAAAAAACTAGGCTCCAAAAATCAAGGCAGGCAAACAAAGCACAAAGGGTCAGGCCGAGGAAACATCCAAGAAAACACAGGCAAGGTCAAAAACACAACCAGGAACAAAACAGGCAGGCAAAGAACAGAGTGCTGTGGAAATGGACCAGAATATATACTAGGGAGCTAATGAGGGAACAGGTGAGCAGGTTAGTTGGGAGGAGGAGCACGTGATTCAACTGTTGGGAAAGGCAGGCAGGTGGCAGTGGCAGGGTCTGAAATTACAGCAGAATTAGAACATATAAGCACAAGCGACTGGACTATGTGAATGAAAGGACAAATGAGCTGACTTCTCTGTGTTGCACAGCTGAAGAAGACGGACAAGTGTAGTTCATGTGATATCCAGGTGGCTTGGTTCCAGCAATGGGGCAAAGATCTATTTTGCGATAACTGGAGTTGCCTTTTAGCCACAGGAGTGCAGGTGCATGTGCTCAGAGGATGGCATATGGGGGTGTGTGAATGTATGGTTGTGTGTTTGTGTGTGTGTGTGTGTGTGTGTGTGTGTGTGTGTGTGTGTGTGTGTGTGTGTGTGTGTGTGTGTGTGTGTGTGTGTGTGTGTGTGTGTGTGTGTGTGTGTATAAGGGTTTGGGGTGATGAGAGGCTTTCATCTCAGCAGTGCTTTAAGGCCAATGTAGCAAATAGCGCAGACTGACCAGCTGCTTGACGTGCTGTTCAGCCTCCAGAAATTCCAGACTCCCTCCAGAGCCACCACTGGCTGCCCACCCCTATCTCTCTGGCTTGCTCACTCTCCCTCTCTCTCTCTCTCTCTCCTTTTTTATTTTCACCTCTACTATCTTTGTCCTACTGTCAGAATGCTGTCTTGTCTTCCATCCTGTCACTCAATTAAGTTTGCTTGGTTTTCATTTTATCTCAGTCCTTTAATGTATAAATTTGTCTCACCTCCTGTCGCTGCTAAAATGCCCAACATGTTTCTGCGCCTGCACATTAGATAGCTGTCTACATTTTAGGGGGTTGTCTACCCCGAGCATTATTTATCTAATTCTACGCTACAGGCGCAATCATAATTGTCTTGACAGTCACGCGGTGAGAGGGGCCGACCAGTCAGTGTGGGTGGAGGCATCCTTACGCCCACATAGATTCATCGCTGTCAAGGTCCTTCTGTCCTTAGCCCATAGCCTCTGGATACGGCTGGTCCTGTTGTCTGAGCAGATTAGCATTTAAAGCGCAGCAAAACCTTGATCAAACAGTAAAAGCTTACACGCATGCGTTTGCATATGCATGTTGCAGGCTGACGCACATGTACAGCAATGCAGTATGAGCACAGACTGCAACAAAAATGAAGTAACACGGTACCAGTCCCTGCAATCTGGCATCAGAGGACATAAAGAGGAGTAGATGATGCTTGTCTTTTTGACAGGTTCAACCAAAGCTATGTTTTGGTTTGGAATATGGTAATTTGATGAGTCAATCCAGCTGAGCATCTCTTGCCTTGGCAAAGGACTCCCTCATTAATCTGACAAACAGCAGTCTATTTCTGGTCAGTGCTCTGCAGGATTTTGGAGTAGAAATTGAGCACATAATTTTATTATCTGAAACTGAGGAACAATTGGCACTTTGTAAACATAAACAAACAACAGCTGTGTTTACGCAACTGTTGGAGTCTGCCAGTGTGCCAAAAGGAAATCACTTTTTAACATCGGAAGCATCTACATGGATAATAGGAGCAGTAGTCAAATAAACCCAGGTTTAAATATTACCAAGGGACAAAACAACTACAGCATTCAAATAGAATGGATTAAAAGCATTCTGCTGTCGCATGCAATATTCAAGTATAATCAAGATACGGTGTAACCTGTAAAGGAGTACAGAAAACAACCGACAACTGAGGGAAAACTTATTTCCTGTTCTGAACAGCACTGCAAAAACTGTGGACTTCTGAAGATCATAAATAGAAAGACATACATTTAAAATTTTGCTGACTAGACTACCTATATGCCATTTTCAAATTGTGAAATGTCAGTGGGTTTTGTGAAATAATCCCTGAGTAATTATTCAGTCTATTCTCATTTGCTGTGAAAAATCCATTACGACATTGTCATGTAAACTTGTCAGCACTTTATAGATGAACTGAAATTTCAAAATATTTTTTGCTAAGAAATCTGTATATATAGTGATTTTGTAGCAAAGTATATATACTTTATATATATATAAATACTTGAACAATTCCAACAAAGTAACAGGCAATTCATCTGTTGGGGATGTCAATAGGCTTTAGTAAAGCTTCAGTAAAGGAGCAAACATCTTAAATGGGACATAACCAACACTATGTGGGCTTGTTGAATAAGGGGAATACTATATAGGGCCCCCTACAGAGCTATCATGCTCTGTAGGGGGCCCTACATTAGCACACCATGGAAATTGACAATCTCCTGCCAACGGCAGCTCTCAAATGTCAGTCAATCAATATCATGGGAAACTATGAAAATCTGCTCAATATCATTATAGTTTATAAGTCTTTACATCAAAGGTGAGGGGAATTCAAATCACAGTTTCAATTTATTTTACTCGAGAGGACGTGCGGTCAGCATAAAGGGGTTGGAAGTAACTCCTGAAACCCTCAGTCTTTGTTTTTCGGCTGAGACCGTCTCTGCTCCAAATTGCCAGCTGCGACTTTTAAGGAAGGCGGGGCGTGTTTCCAAATTGTTGTTGTGGCTGACATTGAAGCAAGGTAATGACACAAACATCACTCAAAATGCAATTATACCCCGCCCCTTTCTTTTTGAGACCCAATGGAGTGTTAAAGTGAATGAAGGGAAATGTACTGTGAAACAAGTGAGGCTGCATGGGCCAGGCTAATGGAAGCCACAAATGGTTAGACGGGAACCAGTTTGTCCATGAGGACAACCCAACGCCCCCACCCCCCCAACCGCAGCCCCACTTCCCTCCTCCTCTTCTTCTTTTAAAAGTCAGATCACGCTGATGGAGTGGGAGAATGAAGGAGTGAGGACTCCGTCAAAGTCAGAGGGAAACAGAGAGGAATTGAGGGTATTTTACAAGATGACAAGCATGGTTTATCCAAGCTGGGAGTTGGGGTGAAGTGGTTTGAGAGTAGGAACATCTCTCCCTGTGTTGTTACAAGGGGGCATGACTTGACTGTGGATGCTCAAAATGAAGAATATGTGTGTGTGTGTGTGTGTGTGTGTGTGTGTGTGTGTGTGTGTGTGTGTGTGTGTGTGTGTGTGTGTGTGTGTGTGTGTGTGTGTGTGTCTGTGTGTGTGTGTCTCTGTGTGTGTTTAGCCTGTCTGTGTTTAGGTGTTACGGGCATGCCACTATTAATTTCTGTCACTTCGGGCACCATTTTAAGTTACAGGCACAAGCAGAATTCTCTTACATGCTGCAAACCCCTGAGTAAGTGGAGACAGCTTCAGTCGTTTTCTCCAGAAGGTCTGACACTGAGGGTTAGAGAAAGAGACCGTGACAGAGGAAGAAAACTGTGGAATCATGGTACATGCAACACAGAGAAAAACAGAAGAAAATATAGAGAAGATGGAAAACACAAATAAGGGAGAAAATATTAACAGAAGGCAGCGCATCTCTGCATTTTGTGCCCTCAGCAATAACACTCCCTCCGTTTATATACATAGACAAGAAAGCCCACACACATATACATGGTGGCAGGGATACCCAGGGTTTTTTTTTCCTGTAACCAAAGATATTTCCATCTGACTTTCTCTCTTCTCCCAGTGACCAGAAAAAACAAATTGCCCTTGTTTGCTTCTTTAAGTCTGTAAAGTCTTCCAGGGATTAAGTAAATACCTCTCTAAGCACTCTTTTACAGCAAATATTCAAGATACAAAGGTTTCAGTGTGTGACATTTACAGTGAAGTCAAAGAAAATCATTGAAATAATGAAAAATGTAAAAAGGAAAAGAAATGTAGCATTAATTAGGTGGCTCATACTAAGACATGACTAACTTTTCGGAACAGAAGAAGGGAAAAATTTGTAAACAGAACTACCACAGAGTACTGTATTTACCTTGTATTTTGCTGTGGGGCGAATTTTTCCTTTTCCAAAGGATAACTTAGGAACAGGACATTGAAGTAAAAGTTGCTAAAGCACTTCTGCTCTCTCTACCTATAGCTACATAGCAGAGAGAAGCCACTTATCAGGGGGATTCGGCATTTCTTGGAAATGTCAAGGTAGGTTGCAGAAGCTACTGAGTGGGTACATTAAAACAATAAATAAAGTATGCAAATACTGAAGCATGAATGCTTTAGTATTTGCATTTAGGATCATAAGCTAGTGATATCTGGAAGTGTAAGTTACAGCTATAAAAACTGACTTCACTATTTAACCTTCCAACCAGCCAAACTGAACTTAACTCAAGTGAATTTGATGTAACCTAGAACCAAACATACATTTTTTTAAATTTTCTAATGCTACTAACTGAATATCATTCAACAGGGATTCTGCTATCAGAGAGAGACTGAGGACATCTGTGAGGTACATCTACGGACTCCTGGTCTGTTTCTCAACATCTTGCAAGGTCCTGGTGGGGCTCTAAGGGATGCTGGGCACGAGGAGTGGAAGCTGTGTTTCTGAATGCCAATCAGAGTCTCTGGAGACACATGTTCCCCCAATCCTTCTCTCCCCCCTCTTCTCATCTCTCCTTTTTCTCGTCAGGCGGAAGTGAATGCTCAGGGCTACACGTGTTAAACAGATGTGTGGGAATTGGAGAGAACATCAAGGTTAAGAGGAAAGGTGCACAGAAAACCCCAGGCAACTTCACTACCTGTCTAAGTATTTATGTGTGAGGGTCTCAGGGGAGGAGGGATTTATTTGCATATACAGGTGAAGGGAAAGAGAGAAAAAGGCAGGGATATTTATTCATACTCTGTGTGCGTGTGTGCATTTTTCTATTTATACATGTTTTTTTACTATTGCTAAGGCATGTCTGTTTTATGGGTGTGATTTTACAGAATGTCTTTATATTAGTGTGCTCGTATGTTAAATTAATGTGAATATTCTGTATGTTTTTTATCATCAAGCTTGAGCACCAGGTGGTGCAGTGATAATGACCAACAATAATTTCTATTCATAACTGTGTATCTATATATTAGATTGAAAATATTGTATCTGAATTTGTGTTCATCTGTGCTCATGTATAGGAAATACCTGCCCATTCACAAATGCATAAAATACATGTTGTATGTATGTAAGTTTGCAGTATATCACTGTACGTATATTTAATAAGGTAAACATGTAGATATGTGTGCACTGCATATGTATATACTGTATTATACTCGTATATTGTTTATAATTCACCACATCTGACAACAGTATCTCTCATGGAGATATACAACAAGTATACAGCTATGAAACCTCCATTAAGAAAATGTTTAATATTGCAGGATGTTGAGTTGGAGCACTGTTGAAACCTGATCTGTCGGAAGGCTCCATGAAAGCAGTGTGAAGCCTGCTTGCCAGCCAGCATTTGTGTGTTTATGTTTCATAAGGATGATGATATGATGATACAACAGCTGTGTTCAGCCATATAATTTTAACCAGCTTCAAAACTTTCCCTGCTGTGATGAGAACTCCTTTGATGTATCCACGGGGATGGGTGGTAGTGAGGCTGGGCGAGGCAGCTGCATGTTCATTTGTTCTACGTTGGCCGGTTAGACTTTTTATTGTTCTTTTTTACCTGTTACATTTTTTCAATAATTTCAAGGTCCAAAACTCGCTATACAAAATCCTGTAAATTTTTCAATATAAGCACAAGTTGTCTGAGGTAGTGCATTATGATCCTACTGTAGCTTCAGAGCATTAGACTTGGTCCTGGTTAACGGTAAACAGTGGTAATTAAAATGATCCCAATACATATTTCACACTGGCCCTGATTCTGCTTAGCCCAATTTTTGGCTGGACCGCAACGGCAGGGCCAGCTCTATAAATGTGAATGTCTATGACTGACTGACTGAGTGATAAATTTACACTACTGGTCGGCTGAATGCCGCCTGATTAACTGCTGAAGTTACACCATGGATCGTTGCTCTTTCCAAATGAATTGGCGCAAACAGTTTCTATTGCATCATCAAGGGGGTGTTTACAGGCAGTATTTCCAATTTAGAGCCTTCGTTGCTAGATTTACCGACTTTTCACACCCTTTTAGCAACTTTTTTTTCACAGAAGCACCTAGCGACAAATCTGGCGACTTTTTGGACAAACCTTAGCTACTTTCCGTACAAGAGAGTCACCAGTATTGTCCCACGAGTGTGAGGTCGGGCTTTCCCTCCACAGGCACTCCTCTCTATGCTTCTCATTCAACTGACCGTATGTCAGATGACACAGACGTCAATGAGCTTCTAACTTTCTCTCTAGTGACAATTTTATAGGTAAATATGGCCGAACTCACAGCATATGCATTGTCTTTAAATTCTGTGTATAGTGATTTTGTAACATGTTATAAATCATGTTATCATGTTTTAAAATCAGGATTTTATGCTATACTTTCCAAAAGTGGAAACACCTGCATGTACTATTGCTTTGTAGGGATTAAATATTATCAGTGCTGTTTTCATTGTAAAGAAATTGGTTGAAATCTGAGTTTAAAACATTGTAATACTAGAAAATTAATGTGAAAATAGGATTATAGAGGGATCTGTGAGTATATGGAAATTCATTTGCATTATTTTCCATTTCTCTGTTCAGTTTCTATTCCCAACAGTGTATTCGGAAAAGATGAGGCTATGGCAGCCATGTAGGGTGAATATGTGTTGGGGCAGTGTTTGCTTGTGACTCTTCTGCCCCCTAGTGGCCAAAGTCAACAATCGTTTTAAGATAGAGCGCGGTTGCTCAGTTTAGCTACTTTCATCTGGAGATTTGCAGACTGGAACTCAGTTTGGAGGACTTAATAAAAGTAAAAGGGTAAACAAAACCTGTGATAGGAATTAGTTTAATTGGCGTCAAAATCTTCAAAGAACATCGCTGTGTTTTGACGAAAAAACAGCCTTAGCATGAAAAATGTGCGTTTATCCTCAAAAAGGAATTTAAAAATATAGAGCTGATCATCCCTTGCTCTTCATGTTTGTCAGCTTTGACAACTATGTGTCAATAGCTATCAAAATAAACTTATGTGTCACCAGTAAGACAGGTATGAGATCCTTTTTGATCACTGTGCCTTCGGACCAAACTGCCTCTGGAACTTGATCACACTGGAAACGTTGTTAAAAGATTAGTTGCAGTACAGTGTGTGTAGTGTAGGGTTTTACAGTGTAGTTTTGGGTGATTTCCAATGTACCATACCAAGATAATGGTAAACGCTGAATCAGTGACTCATTGTCACTCATGAAGAGGAAATGCTTGGATTTCATTTTTGGGTTGTAAAAGCAGAATTTATTATCAGATGAAATCAGATAAGACCCTTCTCATTTTCTTAGTTAGACTTCCAGATCAAAAACACTTCTCCATACGTGTGTGTGTCTGTTTTGCTGATGACTGAATTTTTATGCTTTGGCAGTGCGAGTGCACACACACAGAACACAAATGAGCATGTATATATACACAGAGAGATGAGCAATAATTTAGAGCATTCATATCCTTACACACATGTTAAATCCCCATCTCCTGCCACTCGTTCTATTCCTTCCCCAAACAGGTTCCATCTGATTGTAAACATTCTAAACACACACTTGCAAACTAACATCGCACTGATATCTTTTGCTGCATAATCAAGCTTCGACGACATAAATTCAAGCAGCAGAATGTAATATTCCAAACTCAAGTGCCCAGAGTGAATATGGTTTACCAAAGGGTATTCATATCTGAGGCATGTGACAGCCAGAAACTCTCAATTCTTTCTTTCTCTGAACAAAAGATGAGTTAAACCAAAGGAGCCCAACTTTTCTTGCCAGATAGACTCAAAAACATGCACTGGTCCCAGCTGTCATTCTGCAGCCATGCGTAACGGAGACAAACAAACAGTGGGGGCTGCTTCGTCTCTGAACGCAAGCCATCGATCATAACACGGCACCGCACATTTCCTGGAAGAGGGAGACAAGATGATGAGGAGGGGGAGAACAGTGGAGCTGGTGCATTTGTGTGTGTGTGTGTGTTTGGGAGTATGTGTGTGCGCGTAGAGATACAATAGAGGACTGGAGAACATTCTGGAGACATCCTCTTAGGTGCCACCCAGACATCTGCCACCTCCCAGCCCGGTCCCCCGACGCTTCCTCCAGCCTGTGGTCAGAGTTCTTGCTCCTACACCCACCACATCCGGGAGGATGGTGCAGCATTGGTGAGATGGTATATAACAGAGTAAGAGGTTCAAATGAGACAGTGGATGAAATAAATGAAAAATGAAGCTGATGGGGAATAAAGACAGGAGGAGATTAAAGGGGGTAAACAATACAAGGGGTTGGGAAAAAAACATTAACAATAGGATTAAAATCCCTTTCTTCTTCTACACTCCTTACATCCAGGGGCTATCTTCACTAGCTGACTCCCCCAGCCCCTCACCTGCCTTTCCTCCCCTCACCCACCCACTTCCAGGCTGTCTTTACTCTCATCACCCCACCCTCAGTCTTGGAGAAAAGTTCAATCTTTGCATTTTCATTGTGGTTGCCCACACCAACCCTGTGCCTCATGAAAGTTTCATCCCACTCTCTTTATCTTGTCCTCTCTCTCGCTTAGCCTCTCATCACATATGCAACCACAGCTTTATCCAGCCCCCCAGGTGAGGAATGATGATGAGAAAATCGAGGCAACCAGCAGAGGTTTTCCATGCTGGGCGGTATGCGGCTCAGCTCGGGGGTGAATGAAAACAGCCTGCACCGAAGAAGACCTTCATATCTATGCCACATAGCCCAAAGCAAAGGATGCATCTGGTCTGATTTGAGGCCTTTTTGATTCACTGGTACAAAGATCTTTTGGGAAAATGCCTCTAGTTGACAGTGCCGGATGTATCTGCTGTACGCCAAGACACACAACTGAAATAGCTAATATGACTCTGCAGACACAAACAGAAACTCTTTGTGTTCCGCCTTTGTGTATATATGTAAACATCAGCTGCGCAGCTAAACATGCATATGTGCGCAATTGTAATTATTCATGCTCACATTATGCTGACATATTTCAGTCTTGACCAAAGTGGTGGACCGACCAACCAGTCCATATTGAGGCATGGCAGAAAAAACATTAACCTGACTTCAGATGGTTCTCAAAGCTTACAAATTTCTGAAATAGACACTTAAGTGAGACATTCACTGACTTAGACTCAGACCTTCCCCTTCGTCCGAACAAGCACCAAAACCAGCAGAATGATTGTTCAGTCTGTCGTAGATGTTCTCTTGGATCCCTGAAAGCCAGGGTCTAATGCACCTGCTGTCAGGACCTGATGTCGGTTCAGATCAAATAACAGAGGGGCTATGGCAAGCTCTCTCTCAAATACAAATACAGCCACAGAGACTTTATCTTGCTTATGTACAGTAGCTCCTGAAAACCAACCAGAATGTCAATGTGCAGCTATAACAGAGAGTGGGAGGGAAAAGAAAGAGAGGGCGGATAAACATCACTTACTAAATACCAAATTACCGTGGGCTGTCAGAATTTAGGGGGAAACACTGCTATCATATATCAGGGTGACGGCTGAGTTTCTCCCTGCTGGAACAAGCACAGTTGCCCATAATGAATTTTAAAGGCCAGTGCCTACTGGTGATACAGCCTTCACTCTTCCCTACCACCGCTCCATTTCTTTGTTCGCTGTTTTTCCACACCCTGTTCTCGCTTCTCTCTGCACTCTATTTCTAACTCTCCCCCTTTAATTTTTGTTCAATTCAGCATATCACAGTCCTATCTTCAGACATCCTGTATGACAGAAAGCTGAATAACTTTGGATACGCTTACTGTATAACTCGCTCCCAAACTATCTTTTCTCACTTGTTCCTTCACCTTACTTGTCAGTTTCAGTTAAATAGTTTTGCTCTGGTCCCATATGTGAAGAATTTAAAGATACCACTATCAAATAGCTTCTTTCCATTTTGCTCTTGTCAAATAATTGCTTCCATCTACACTTTAGGAAAGGATGTGTGTTTTCGAATTTCACCATAGAAGGTAAGGAGGTGAGATAGAGGGCGAGGGAGAGTACCAGTGAGGATCCAAATTCCACAGAACAATATCTGGCACAGCAAGAATAATGTTTTTTACACACATGTTTATTCCTCTGTAATGTTTTGCGGACATTTTGACATGAAAAAAGTGACAGCTCTAAGAAGAGGGCTGAACCTTGCTTTGCGACACACAGCTTTGAGTGTGAAGTAGTTAAGATCACTTTGGACACGCTAAACAACATTTCAAGTTACAGCAACCAAACACAGTTTCATTACAAATGTGAGGTCAAGCAGGTCCTGCTTTAAAGAGGAACTTTCTACTGTAAGCATATACACATAGAGTCTTATGGGCATATGATGTTAATACAGGTGATTTTTCCAACAAAACACGTTATGTGTAAAAACTCCCTTTTCCGCTCAAAATTTGCTTGTGCTAGCAGGACTTCTGACAGTAAATGATAAGAAAAGCTTAACAAAAATTAAAATGCAAATATTTTTAATGTAATTTAATTTTTGTTATTGTTTTGAAAAATGTGTGGGAGGAAACTGGAGCACCCACGGAAAACCCACGCAAGCACAGGGAGAACATGTAGTCTCCACACGGTAAAAGGCAGTTGGTCATTAGGTTGAAAACCACAGGCTCTTGCTGTGAGGCACAGTGCTAACCACTCAGCCACCATGCTACCCTGTATAAACTGTTTAAGTAATATGTCTGTGAAGATTCTCAGTCATCCAGGTCATGGTCATCCAAGAAGAGTTGAATCAAGGACAACTGGACTTGGTTGTAGATACTTGTAGATGTTTCACCTCTCATCCAAGAGGTTTGAAGAAAGCTCTAGAAATACCATGACCTGGATGACTGTGAATCTTCACAGACATTTTCCCAGAATGTCAAACTATTATCATGCTCTTTTTGGAGCGTCTCTCAAAAGGGTCATCTTCTTTTTTTTTTTGCCAAGTGAGAATGAACTATGATGTTCAAAAAGTTAACACTGCACATCAAGGTTAACACTGGCCTTGATGTGCATCAGGGAATCCCCATAGTCTTTCATCTTGATGTTATGTATCTTATTAGCAGCCACATTCTGGACTTGTTCTGGTCCCAACTCTCTAATTGGCCCGAGTGCAGCATCTTTGGCTAATGATGTCAGATCGCTTCCTGAAGTTGCAGTTGCTTTTGCTAGGTCAGACAGCTCATTTTTGCTCAGAAGATTCATATGCTTTCCCAAACGATTCTTCAGCAGTGTGAATCTTGTCTGCTCATCTGGCAATGCAACATAAACTCACTTTGCAAAGCACCTGAGGGCTGCTTCATCGAGGTCCTGAAGCCTGTTGGTTGCTCCCATCACAAGCACCCTATCATCCCCTCCTCACTGCACCCCATCAAAGTCAATGACAAACTCAGTTTTTAATCGATGAGAGGCTTCGTGCACTCCCTCCCTCCTATCACAAAGCAATCTGTCCACCTTATCAATGAAGATGACAGAGGGCTGTAATTTTCTGGCAATGTTTGCACATGCTTCTTGCCTTCCCCCACATATTTAGAGGTCAAACTGGCATCATTGATGTTGGTGAATGTGGCCTTTGCCTCGGCTGTGACTAGTTTGGCCAGCATGGTTTTCCCATGTCCAAATAAAAGCAAACCACATGCTAAAGCTCTCAGTACACAGTACACAGCTCTGGTCTTAAGGCAAGTAGGATGACAATCTCTTGGAGTGCTTCCTTGGCCAGTTACTGTCCCGCAATGTCTTCAAAGCACACAGACTCTCCACCGTCAACATTTTCTTTCATAATTAAGTTGGCCAGTTTGTCATCCACATCCTTCAAGTTTTTCATATCCTTCTTTTGTGGCTGTTCCACCGCAGCGGGTATTCCATTTTGAGCTCTTCCATACCCCGGGGTAACCTTTGGATCAGTGCATCTAGTCGGGGATCAGCAGTGGAGAGCCTGATGTTAGTGGACACAGCAGGCACTGCTGGCTGGCTTTAAGGAACAGGTTTTGGTTTTGGAAGGACATGATTTGAGTTCCTCATGGGCCCTCTTGCCTCTGAAAGGGCAAGT